>NC_089753.1:6097455-6134955 GCF_040412425.1 Macrobrachium rosenbergii | reverse complement strand
ACTTGGTAAGGAAACTGTCTCTTATTCATGTATCATTAAAAATGATATCTTGTATGAACGTTAAATTTATATTGTAGATTTCAAGTTCTTCGAATGACTGGTACGGACACTCATAAGGGTTTTTTTTTTTCTGTTTATTTGTGGAAATTCATAGTAAATGATACCGGCATGTAATGTTACAAGGACTATGAAATTGCTTCGTTGGCATTTTACCATATCCAATGTGACATAGTTGCAACAGAAGATGGTTGCTGCTGCATCAGATTATGATTTGGCCGAGAAAAGATCATGGTGGTTGCATTCATCGACTGTCAGAGTGTCGTCGCTGAAGTATAGATATCTAAACCACGTAAGCCAGTAAGTCTGGACGATCATCTAAAAGCAGGAATGGGGCTTTGAGCTTCCAGAGGTCGTCTTGCCAGATGGGCAATGTCCAAATCAGGAATGTTGTCACTGCCATATGTAGTCACTTGTTCACGGGATTTCCAAACGCTTTTAGGCAGTGAGAAAGGTTCCTGTGTGATGTTTGGAGAGGGTTCTTATCTCAATAGATTAAGCACTTCAAAAGTGCATTTGGTGGCTGTCTTAAGTGCTGCCAATGACATCTATGGTAGCAATCGGGTCCGGCCAGATCGATAGTGTACAGTATGTGTCAGTTTCGTTACAGTGTCTGCTAATGGCTACTTTCTGAGTAGATATGAACTGGTAGACAAAGTTTGTCAACTTGAGGGAATCAAAGCTAGTTGTAGAGGTTTCTTTTCAGTAGGAGGCTCTGCGTTTTTTTTTTATTCATGTGATATATAATAACACTGTCTGGTCAAGGTTAGAAGATTTGACGTCCCATAATGATTCATCCTCTTGGTATCTGGGGCATCCTTTCTTGATGGAGTGTGGTGGGGTGCACTATTCACTGAAGAATTTTATATCTTTGTCAGTGTTACAGTTGGAATAATCGTTATTAACTTGGGTTTCCCCATTGAGTTCCCTGTGCCTGAAATGCCACAATAAACAGTGAGACATGGCTCTGAAAAACATCAGATCTTTCTGATAAAAAAAATCCCTCCCCACCTGTTCAAGATACCCTTTAGGAAGATGACTGTGGTCTACCAGTTTCAAAGCCCCATCTGAGGATACCCGCCACTACATCAGTATGGCCATGATGTGCCTCTCCAAGCGAATTTCGTCCGTGTTCAGGAGGGTGCCATCAGGAGATTCTGTGAGGAATCCAACAACTTCATAATGACCCTGCAAACCTGATATATATATCTACCACAGATGCCAGTCAGAATACAGTTGACAGCCACCATTTGTTCTCCCTTGAAGCATTTCATATAGTGAGACATATAACCCGTGAATGTCCTTCAGGTGACTTTCTTGAGCCTACAAGTATCTGAAAAGCTTGTGTACATGTGTTTTCATCTCATTATGATGATAATCCTGTTTTTGGCACTCGGGAAGCCACGAGGTGTACACCAGCCGTATGATAGTAGTCCAGGATTCAAAAGCGTACCTTCAACAGTCAATTGTTTGGCTCACACAGGTCAGATGTTAACCAATCAATGATTAGCACCTGACTCTTGATGAATGCAACTACCACTGTGCCATCACGACCGCTTTTTCACCCACCATCCATCCTGGCGTGTATACAGCCATCCACTTCCTTATAATCCAGAAAAAAGCGTCTCACTTTGTGAACATGCCATATCAGGTATAGCAAAACTTTAATAAAGCAGTTTTTGTATATTCTTTGTATTACTTTGTGATTCTATTTACTGTAAATTTTCACAAGTAAAACAGTTCCCATGCAAGTGTCCATAGCCTTCACTAAGTAATATGTATAATGGAAGATTACTACAAGATCTTAGTCCCACAGACAAGAGAATCTTTTGAATGAAAAAATTGCATCATAAATTGAATTCTGTCAATGTGCCACCCCTTTTAATAATAATATTATGATGGGGTCCCACTCTCAGGGCAGTTTTATTGCCAACAAATTACGTTTCAAAGGCATTCAGCTTATACAGAATCTTATGTATTGTTTTTTATTCTTCTCATCAGTAGGTACTTGATACAACAAATTCCCAAAGGATAGGTTAAGATACACTGCTGTCGTAGCTTATTTATTAACTCACGTTTCGACGCGCGCACAAGCGTTCTAAACATAAGAATAAATAGACAGATAACGGCACCAGTATATCTTTCATGTCCTTTGGAAATAGGCTATGTTTTGTCATCTACCTTCTAATGAGAAAAAGCATGAAGAACAATACAAAAGACTGTATAAGCTGAATGCCGTTGAAACGTTATTATTTTCAAAAGTAATAATAATAATGATGACTTTTTTTAATTATAATCAAAGTTGCCTTTCAAAACTAATAGCTTCGAAATTTATGATTTCATCTTCTGGTTGTTGGGCTTAAAAAAAAAAAAATAAAACCCAGGAATTACAAATCCTGAAGTAATCTCCCTCTATAATAAAACTACTTGCCATTTCCCTACTTTATAAGCTACAAACGACACACTTTCCTCTTCTTGTTTCCACACTGACGCTATCTCACAGCAGTAATATCCCGTAAGATCAAAAGATTTCCACGTACGTCAACATTTATAATTTGTCAATGAAATTACTCCAATGCTTCACGCTTTATATTTCATCATGTTAGAATTCACTCATATCTTTCCTTTATTGTTATCATTCTGTTCATACTTACCACCTAATTTCGTTTCTATTTAAGTTGTAAAACCCAGAATTAAGCACTATGTCTTAAAACCACAAGAAATAATCTTTCAATCAACAAAACGGGTTTTCTGAAGAAAACTTACCTGTGACCAGGCGTCATAGAGCAGTCAAACTTCTACGGGAACTTGTGAATTTCATTTCGTCTTGACGTTCATAAATCTTTGGTTATGATTGGCTGATGGTCTAATGAAGCAATCTTTCTTCGACCATGCCAATAAATTGGCATACTGAACAATCTTGTTTCCCAGGCCAACAACCATATCACTTGTATACAATAAAAAAAAAAAACAGTGGACCAAGAGCACTTCCCTGTGGAACTCCGGACAAAATAGGGTTTGGTTCACTAACGATCCCGTCCACAGCAACTCGCTGCTGCCTACCTGTAAGGAAATCTTGAAGTGATCCCAAAACATATCCGCCCACTCCAAGATTTTGAAGTTTATAAATAAGCGTCTTGTGATTTACTAAATCGAAAGCAACAGTAAAATCTATTTGAATTACTCTGCACTTGCAAATGGCATCGCAAGTACCTAACTGCTTCCTATATGCATATTGACCATCAGCTAACAATTCTTTAGATTCACATATTGACACAGTTGCTTAAAACAAGTCTAAGCTTGCGCTTATCCGCAAAGATACTACGTCGGCATAAAAATCTATAGAATCTGCTAATCTTGGAAGACAACACACTAGAAACTGTTTAAAAAAACAAAGAGAAGAAATCATCAGAATCTTCTCCACCCCAGCTATCAAGATTATCTAGAATTTTCTTAACATCTCAAGAGCGAAATACAAATTTTGTAATAGGTTCAGGATGACGAGTATCAGGGAGAGGGACATTCTCAGTTGATTGCTTAGCTTCAAAAGTTTGATGAAGCAGTCCAGCCTTTTCCTTACAGCAAGTAACCAATCTACCATCTGTTAGTAGTGGTGGAATGGAAGACGAGCCTGACCCAAAGATAGATGATGCCATTTTGGTTCAATAAGTTAAGTATACCTTAGTTTTACCAGACCACAGATGAGGCCGAGTAATTCCTTCAAGTTTTCTCTTCAAGGAGTTATTGTAGTTTCTCTCGGCTGTGAAGTAAGTTCTATTCGTAACACGGCGAGACTCAACAAAAATGCTGTAACTTCCACTTGAACGATTTCGTCTCCGTGTGATGAATTTGGTCTACTTTATATAATACACCTGCCAATTTCCTCAAGATGATGGTGTTACACAAACGAATCTCCTTTCTTGAACGGTTACTCATTTTATTATCTTCATACACCCGATTATCACTGTCATTAAATAATGATAATTTTTTTCTCCCTAAAAATCAAGAAAAAAAAAAAAAATCCAAAGCATTTCTTTCGGTCCCTTAGGTTCTGACTTATCCTATTTGTATGGCGCCTGCCTCCTAAACATACATAATTTTTTTTAGTAACCATTTCTTGTCACGGACCTATTGTAATCAAGGCCACCATAAAAACAAGAAGCGTTTTTGCACCTGCCGCGAGGTCGGAAAGAGTTTCAATATAATATCACAAGATTACGTACTCCCATTTTAGAAAGAATCTAACATGCAAACTAAATGTCAATTGCAATCACACTTCTAAAAGCTCTCATTATTTAGGAAAGGACGAAATTTGCTGTTACTGCAAGTATGCATCTTGCTTCGTCATACGCGTCACTGGTTTTCATCACTTCTCCAAAAACTTCCCGGTAATCACAAAACGAAAGCTATTTCGTGAGGCACTGCACTGTTTACATTAGGAGGTTCTATTTACACGAAAACAAGGACGCTGAAACAGGGCAATGGCAGTAACTACGTGCGATTCTCCAGATAAATATTATGGCGAACATATTTGTTCATTTACGCACGCGTAACTGTAAGAGTAAAAAAAGCTATGATTGATAAAGGTAGTGAATTACCGAAGCGGGAAAAGAGAAATCATAACAGCTCGGTAAGCCAAAGCAAGGATTTCAATTAGCCTACAATTATTACTGTGCGAGTGCATAGTTTACTCATAGACAATACCAAACATAACCACTTTGGAAAACGACAACTTTCGTATCGAATAAAGAAAAAACACAACGATGAAGATTCAGTGAGTTTAATAATTAATGCACAAATACCTTGATATAAAAAACACAACAATTAACATAATTGAGAGAGGAATGATTCTCGATCAAAAGTCGATCATGAACCATTCGCGTATGGGACAAGGGAAAGACACATCACGCGACTCAGATGTCCCGTGATGCATTTGGCATACTGCTTAATTTATCGCTGGTCCTTTTCTCAACCTCTGGACAAAATTCCTAGACGCACGAATCAAAAATAAAAATGTGCACCATTTCACAATATACACTTATTCTTCTGAGTAACTGCATGAACAAGTTAGAGAAACTTACTCAACATATCTGAGAATAGATACTTAAAAATACTTATATTGACAGAGTAAATTCCTCATACATATGATAATAATAATAACAACTACGGTGATGATGATAATGCAACGACATTTTTTTACGGATATTTAACACATCTTTCTTCCTTGTTTCCATGGGCCCATAAGCTACAAGAGAAGCATGTATGTAAAAAAAAAATGACAATTTTTTTATTTTTTTATAGAATACTGAATTTTATTGATACTTAAATAAGTTTAATGAATGAGAAAGAATAAGTGGGTAAGAACTTTAGAGACAGCTGACATAGTTTAGAATTACTCTGGTTTATGTGACAGGTGTGAATGGGTTATGATCCCATCCAGGTCTCAGACAGTATGCAGTATGCAGTATCTCCTTCCTGAAGAGGACACTCGAGGATACATTTTGAGGAGGATCTCTACTAGGTCTATATTTATCACAATCTGTTGGTAGCTAATGGATTAACAGACAACTGTCTATCAGCGTATCAGTACCATTTTACCTCTGCTTCCAAGTTACAAATAAAATAAAAAGCGAACCAATATTTATCAGTGAATAAGGCATCATGTTCATAACACTTTGCAAAAGTGTAGAATAATGAAAACGTTTTTACTTTTCCAATTGCTCAAAATCAACTTTGAAACGGATCAAATCCCTCTAGTTCCACAGTTCTGAACGTCTATCCAACGGGCAATTTTCCATTAGCACTTGAATGTAAATGAACAAGATAGGCTAAGCAGTCACAGACATGCTATTATATCACAAGCATTAGTTTCATGAAGACTGGGCAGGGGCCTCGTTTGCAGTGGGTACTTCTTGAGGGGCGGCACCTCCAGCAGCTGGAGTATCTTGAACCATGGTGTTCGTTGCACCATCTCCTGAAGGTGCTGCTTGTGGACTTGGAACAGCTGCAGCAGTCACAATTTCAGGCACTGATTCTGGAGCAGCAGGAGCCACAGGCGCAGGAGCAGGAACAGAAGCAGCAACAGGTTGGGCTGGTTGTTCTGCAGCAGGCTGACTATTCTGGTCCGGTTGCAGGTTTTCCTGGGGTACAGCAGAATCAGCAGTTTGAGATGGAGTTGCTACAGCTGGTTGGGGAGTTGCTTGTGGTGCCACAGTAGTAGTTGTGGCTGAAGTCTCAGGAGATGGTGGCGCAGGTGGTTGAGTGGAAGCAGTAGTCGGTGGGGACGGTGTTGTTGTGGTAGTTGTAGTAGTGCTTGTGGAAGATGTGGATGGTGTTGTGGGTGGTGGAGGTGTAGACATTTCTATTACTTGTGGGATTTCCCACTCCCCACAAAAGCCATTGAGAATTGGTTGTGCAGGAATACCTCGTCTGGAAAAGAGGAAAATAAATTAAGTCATTTTAAACGATACAATGATACAAACAACTATGCTTCTGAAAATGTCAATTAAACCATTTTTCACATGAGATTTTCATCGAATTAAGTGATTCTCACCAAGCCCAGGTGTTATGATTCTAACAACTAGCACTCACTGTAGCTTTAATGTTGGAAAGAGGGGTTCAGTCATTGAGGACACAAAAAGAGACCTGGACACAAAACCTTATGTATTATATTTTGAGATACATTAAACTTAAATATTCACATTTTGTTTTAAATTTAAATGAGTACTGTACACTCCGAGTTAAGGAATAGTGAGGTAATGGGTTCCCACAGCTAATATATAAAGGATGTCTGGTCAGTAGAGACACAATCATTTTGAGAAGCTGGCAACTTGAAGGAGTATGACACGAGTGTTGAGGTAACAAATGAAGATGTGTCAGTGGTGTACGAGTACTTAAAAGACCTACATCCTATATGACACATGTGCGTAACAGAGATGGGAGACAGTGTCATTTGATATAATAGTTAGGAAATTCATAAACATAATGGACAAGGGAAGTAATCATTCAATTAATCTGGTTGTTGTGTGAAAAAAATCTTCTAGTTTTTTTGAAAAAAATGGTGGACATAACCCTTTCCAAGTGGACATTGACTCTAGATAGCTGATATGATGTTTCATTACCAATGCTGACTGCTGCAACCTACATATTACTTCTCAAAACAATAAGGTGATAGTAAATGGATTATGGCCTCTGGTGAATTGGTAGTTACCTGATGTACAGAAACTTATAGTGGAGGTTTTGTCCCCAACACTATTTCCTGATAGCTTGGAAAAGACACAAGATAGTATCCTTGTCAAGTTTCTTCCCATAATCACACTGCTCCAGTAGGGAATAGTAACTGTTTCTGGGTGAGATTTGTGTTAGAAGAGGCACACACAGGACCACTACCTTGAATAAGTCACTGTTTTGCCCCAAAGGGTATGGGGTTTCGATTAAGGGTTTTTTTCATGCTCCACTCTCGAGGTGGAACATCACTCTTTACACTTGAACAGCGGTGAGATGTAAGGAAGATAAGAGATCTGTTTTTTATATACATACTTTCGAATAAAGTTGAACAGTTCTAGATGTAGGGAAGATAAGAGAGCTGTTTTTTATATACATGCTTTCGGATAGAGTTGAACTGAACATCATTGTATGGTTAAGAAAGATTGGTTGTTGATTTCCAGATGTGGAGAAATGTGAGCTAACCCCTGGGCACGAACAGAACATTTCCTGCTTGTGCTTGCAGAGAATTACTGTGGTGGATTTCTTTCTACGTGTGAGATTCCTTGTCAATACTTATTCCAAAAACAATCTCCATGAATGGTACAACTGGATGGCCTTTGATTGTGACAGTTTAACTGAGAATGTCAATCAGGAGTAACAGAGTCAGAATACTAGTCTTGTTACAGTCATGGAGGGCCGACCAGGGTAGGCTAAATTTATACTGTTGGATGTCAAGACATTGCCCATCAGAACCCTGAACAAAATGAACAAGAGAGAAACAGGTATAGGAAAATAGAAAAACAACCATGAAAAGATCATCATCTAACACAGCTCAGTATAGCAAGAACTCTTATGGAATAACTTGTTTTGTTAAGGTCAAGGCATCTGTGACTAAACAGCAATGGTCTGGTATAAATAACCTTGGTTTTCTGGGTGGCATACTGGGTCCCTGTTCAGAATAGGACCTAACTGCTAAATTTTCTGGTGGAATGGTGTTAAGGAAATCATGTTGCTGCGCACCATGCCAATTAGCCTGTATCCTTAAAGGCTGTGAACTGTTGGCAAAGCACCTAACATAAAGCAAGTTGATGTGACCTCTCTCCTTTTGAACTTCACTGTCCTGTTACATGTTGGTATAAAAGATGTGCCTGTGAATAAAAGTTCTTACATAGGTGGATACTGGGGCATTCCTACTAAGAAAATGGGCACTGTGCTGAACCAGGCCTTCCCATTATTCATAATGAAAGCGGCTTTCTCTTGGTTGTCCTCTGTCAAAGCTAACCAGCGTTGCATTAATAATGACTGGAGGGTCACTAAGTGGTGTCAACTTTTGCATCAGTTTCTTCAGGGGTAAGCTGCATCCTATAAGCTGTTGCTACCCTACAGAATCTGATATTTTGAACTTGGAGACATCTGTCACCATTATGTGGAACAGGTCTCCCATTTTCCGGGATACATAAGTTTAACACAGATTTATGAGTGTCTATGGGTCTGTCCAAACATACTGACTTCTGAGAACCAGTGAGGTCATTGAACTCTGAAAGGACTTACTATACGCATTGAGATGAACCAAAGAAATTCCTTAAAGTTGTCTGGAAATGTGCTAAATGGCTTCCGGATCTATATTCTCTTTGCCAATAAATCCCTGGAATTCAGCTTAATGAATTATGGGAGACAAATAGATATGGTTTGCTCACATGATGACAAACATCAATCCTGTCAAGAACTTCAATCAGGTTTGGAATATCCCTAAGTAAAGAATGGTTCAATCTTCAATTTCATATCTATCATGATCGCTTGAGACTCCAACTACCAATTCATTAATGACCTAGTTTTGTTTAAATTCCCACCCATTAGGATGAGATGTGTGAAAATCATATGGCATAAAGCAAAACAATCAGATTAACTAGCTGAATTCAGCCAATTAATTTCTGCTCACTCCTCAATTGCAATCAGTGATGCACAAGTCTTCGGGCACTAAAAAAAAATCACATCTACTTCCATAGTTTGCAGGATTCAGTTTATTTGTTTTTAGGCTACTCTTTCTCTTTAAGCCTTATTACTGTAATATGCAGTTTCTAGTTTTACTATTCTGAACTCTGGTTTTATTTCTTTTAAATTTGTCACATTGCCTTCAGTATTTTTCTTAAGTTGTATACTGGTATAAAGCTTTATGTACATGTACGTCAAGCAATAAATTCATATATATATATATATATATATATATATATATATATATATATATATATATATATATATATATATATATATATATATATATATATATATATATATATATATATATATATACAAACACACACACATGTAACGTCCAAGATCTGACAAAATAAAATCTGACAATAATTTTATGATTGTGTACTACATAACAATTCAAAACAGCATAACCAGAGGTGCCTACTTCAATAATATACAGCGAAAACAATGCCTATGATCACTAGAAAAGTAGCTTTCTTTTAACTCATTCAAATAAAAAAAAAGAAACTAGAAAAAAGCTGAGCACCTTAGCATTCTGCAGCGATGCTGGTCTAGTCTGAAGGCAGCATCTTCTACTGAAGGGGCTTCTGACAGAGGGAGGGACCACAATCTCTCGGCTGCAGCAGAGGCTCTGGGCCAAAGTCGAGGTAAGAGGTTGGTTGCATCGACATATTCTCCCCACATTGCTGCTTCACCTCCCAACACAAGCTTCTTTTGCTCCTCCGTTCCTGTAAAGTAAAACACCAAGAAACAGAATTTTAGCTGAAACACTATCTTTCAGGCTGTTTTAGTCGGTAGCCATTCACTCGGCTTCGTTGCACGTCTTTGAATAAAATATAAATCTGTAAGGAAATTTCTGTGGTATACGTTCAGAACTTATTTCATATGGAAATGAAGCAATTATTTAAAGAAGTATTTCTTCACTTGGGATTGTTAATACATAAATTTAGGAGGCATCCCACTAGGTATTCAGAGTTGCCAGTTTACAAGGCTGGTGGGTGTGGCTTATTGTCCTTAATTTTGGAGCATGAGATTTGAATTGAATATGATTGGAGAGATAAAAGAAGACATATTTATCAGGAAGACTTTTGACATCCACCGATGCACAAAAGTGAAACAAAATGCTTTACCGTGAAGGACACTACTTTTATTTAGATTTTGAAAGTAGCTTCTTCGTTAGAATAATAATCCAAATGCGTCAACCACCTTTAGGATTTTTGTATGATACCAACACTATTAGAAGCATATATCATCTGTATATCACATTAATATAAAAAACACAAAGGTACTGAATGATATGGCAATGCACTACGGTAGATGTATGAATTTTGCAAAAGAAAATAGTCTTCCAAATATAATAAACTAAAGAACAAGTGAAGGTAGAGATAAATGATAAGAAATATGACACAAAATTATAACATTCAAATTTCCCTCGGTTATTCGAAAAATGTCAAAATTTTTTTTGGAAAATTTTTGGTAAGTTAATCCCAAATATTAAAAATATATATTAGAGGCTGCCTTGATAATGTTCACAGACAGAAAAAGGCCACTCCAATGAAAGCTGAGAAGTTCAACTCGGGGGCCTGGTTGAACAACAACAACAACAACAATAATAATAATAATAATAACAATAATAATAATAATAATAACCATTGGCAAAAAATTAAATTTATATCCTGCGATATGATGCAACAACTTGCCTTCCGATCCCAAAGATAAGGAACAGAGGAAAAGAAATGAAATCGTCCTTTACCTTGGAAATCAGTAGGGTCGCACTTGTAGAAGTTCCTCCAATCTGGTCCATAGGTGATGTAGTTGATGTACCAGCAGGAGGAGAGGATGACTTGATAGCCTCTCTCCGTCAGGTCATGAACGTACTCGCGCCATCCTTTCATGTTGCTTGGGGCCAAAGATACGTCCTTCCAGACCTGAACGACGCTGGTGTTGGCCATCTGTTGGCGAGAAATAAAATGTTCTATCACCGAATTCCGAAAAACAATATTTGATTATGAAATACAAGAGGCTAGGGAAATCCTTGAAGACCTCTCTTGCACCGCTCAGACTCAGTCAAATAGACAAAGTTACTGGAGGTACAAAGTTGTTCCGCTAAACTAAGTAATCCACACCTAAAAAGGTCCCTTATCTAAAATGCCACATTCCTTTCTCTCTTAAAATCTGTTCACTTGTTGTCAGCTATGAGGTTACCGTTTGGTAGAATTTTCCACATATAACTTTTTATTGCGCATCTCTGGCAATAAAACGAGAGACAAACAAACCAACCGAACCGAACACAACCCTGGCGGAGGTGTTCATTTAGAAGAGTAACCAACACGGGTAAGGGCCATGCGATAACATTATTGGAAATAACTATACATTGGAAAGGCTTCGTTTAAGTAAATCAACGTTTAATCCGGAATGTACACAGTGTCAAAGAATTAGTAAATCATAAAACAAGAAAGAGAATAAATAGCATATGATTATAAAGGAGAAAAGAGGGAAAGAAAGAGATCGAAGAAAAAACGAAATCCATATAATAAAAGGAGGAATGAATAAGAAAGAACAATAAATAACAATCAACTTTCTTTCTTTCTTTTTCTTTTAACGTGCTTTTATTCACATTTTTGTATGGGGTAAGCACGATGCCTTCTTATTACATGGGTAATCCTTCGTCTACTTACCTGGACTCCTCTGTCAGCTGGGTCCTGCCAGGTGACGTAGTTGATGGGCGTCAGGTGGGCCAGATCCAGAACCTTTTCCACGTAGTGCTGCTCCACTTGCCGCACTTCTGTGTAGTTGTGGCGGGCCATGAAGGCCCTGACGACGGGGGAGCTCGACCAGCAGGGCAGGAAGACCTGCAACAAGGTGCAAAGTGTCAAGTACCACAACATAAGATTCATTAATACTTTATTGGCTTCCCTACAGGTTTCTAATCCAATCCGGATATTTTTATAATAGAATAAAGTTATAAGATACAATTCATTCTATAACTATGACATAACTTTTAATTAAATATTGATATAATGAACACGTATAAATCTATACTCACGCTATATAATACTCGTTCCTCCTTTCCTTCTTATATACTATATATATATATATATATATATATATATATATATATATATATATATATATATTATATATATATATATATATATATATATATATATATATATATATATATATATATATATATATATATATATATATATATATATATATATATATATATGTATATATATTATATATGTATATATATTTGTGTGTGCGTTGATAAATACTTAAGCGATGACACCTACCTCGTCCAGTCCAAGATGGATGTATCCGTCGACGAAGGTGTGCTTCAAATCCACCAAGAAGGCTTTCAAGAACTCGTATACCTGTGAACGATCAACTATCAGGCAATTGTTCAAGTAGACTAAATGATTTGGTCATTATGGCTGAAAACGATTAACTGGAATATTAAATAAAGAAGGTAACAATTCTCACCTATAAACATTTGTACTACATAAATTTAAGAAGTTTTATTGGCGAATTTTTATAAATTTATTTTTTGTGATAAACAAAAATCACTTTGTAAAATGTTACAAATTTTCGGCAAAGACGGTCATTGCCGTTGTGACGTCTGTTTATAACGTTGAATTAATCAATAAAATTCTTTGAGTTTTATGTATGTTACACAATATGCAAAAATTACTATAATAACGCCATATGTAATTAAACTGAGTAAATAATGTTAAACATAAAATAATAAATACCAATGTATAACTATGATTAGGTAATTTAATCAAAGGCTTTAATAAAGAACTATCCATTAAATAATAATAACTCTTATTAAAAAAAGAATATAACTATCAGATAATGTACCATGAAAGGTAAGAAATTCATATGAATAAATTGTATTAGAAAAAAAATATTTTCATACAAGATATTTATATGAATACCAAATACTGCTCTATCATTTCAAAGATCCATTGCTAAAGGTAAAAACAGTTAGAAATATACAGTCAATACATGCACTACGTCATCGTTATCCACTCTTATTTTCCCAAGGGTAATCGGATTAGGAATTCTGTTTTCATTTGTTTTTTTCTTCTACATATATATATATATATATATATATATATATATATATATATATATATATATATACTCTTTTCATCTGTTTTTCTTTCCTCTCTCTCTCTCTCTCTCTCTCTCTCTCTATATATATATATATATATATATATATATATATATATATATATATATATATATATATATATATATATATATATATATATATATATATATATATATATAAATATATATATATATATATATATATATATATATATATATATATACACAGTACTACTTACCTGTGGGTTGGTAGGATCGAAGTTCTCATAAGCTGCATGGTAAGGGTAATGAGGAGTTCCGGCGGTCCTGCCATCGCCGTAACAGGGGGTCAAAAGATCTGTAGAATTTAAATTTTCAAAGATAAGATATTCACTCTTACTCGATTAGCTTTCGTGACATATTACCCCCGCCATCAGAGAACTATCATTTGTTGCTAATCAAAGTAATGCTTGGTATTTGACAATGGCGCGATTTTTAACGTTGCGCTCAACCGCATTTCACATTTCACAAAATACTGTTATTGCATTTTTACGGGCAAAACTGCCGCCCCTATGACAGCCAAGCTTTTCGATATTCGCAAAATATGCAGAAACTGATGAATTAGGTGTTTATGATTAATAAGAACGTAAAACACCGCTAACATAAATGCATATCATTGCCATTATTTACTAGAACCATCCTAGGGTATATATTTAATCAATATCACAAATACTATTCACATATTTCCTTCAAGGAATAGTTCCTCCAGTCGTAGAACAAATTCCACTCTGGACAAGAAAAGGGTGCAACTGAAATTCAATTAGTCCACATAAAAAAACAAAATGGCATTAATTGTACGTAATGAAGAAGGCATTCCGGGGTATAAACAGTAATGCACGAACTCTTTGGACCTACATGGAAGAACCATTATGCCCACAATAGCCACCTAGGTAACCAAAGAGAGCAAGTCAATATGTAATTATTTAGGGTTTGTTTTCGTCTTAATTTTTACGCCAGTGATTTTTTTAACAAGTGCTGGGCGCAAGAACTTAACCTAACCTAATATACGGTTGCTGCAACCTAATAAGTCACAATGAAACCCCTCCCTGATCAGCTAGTGGCAAAAGAAAAAAATATTGCAGCAAAAGAAAAAAAATATTGCAGTCTCAGAAAGCTTTCTTTAAGCCAGAAAAACTGATAATTTAACAGACCCTTTCCGTAGCTTTGTAATCATCCAAGACCAAGATTTTCAACTTAAAAATACCACTCAAGGGATACAGAAGCAAGGGATCAGGTTCACAAATATTTCCTTGTAGTTTCTAACAATGCTGCTTTTAAACAGGAATACGTCAATAGACTTAAGATCGTTAGAACTGCCGTTTTTATAAAGTTTTATTTGCTTCAAACTTTATAGTCCAACTGACCAACTCTTTTATGATGCTCCTCTGCACTTTCACCCTTCTTAATTATTTGGACTTAATGTATAATGCTCTGCCTAAGCTTTTTGGAGTCTATGATTTCCTTACACAAAGTATTTCATTAAATTATTGTCTTGAAATTGAGAAAAGAAATTTGCTGGATTCTAAACAAAATATAAAGCGCAAAATGACCATCGTCAACGTCCAGATATTAACTTTTCCTTCTAAGGGGGTCACATATGAGAGGAATCCTCTCCACTACTTCTATTTCTACTACTTTTCTTGCTAACGGCTCTTTCCCGTTTTTGCTAACTGTCCAGTCCATCTCAATTTTTGAAGTCGCAGGCTTAAACCAAATTAATAACACTGACTTAAACCAGCAAAAGTCAATTTACTTTTGTAAGTTATTTGTACGGTCAAAAAATTGTTGCAATTTAGTACTCACGAGGGAAGGCCTTTCCAAAGCCTTGAGCATGTCCTGGGGTATCGAATTCGGGTATGACGCGAATACCTCTGTACCGGGCATACTCCACGAGGTCCTCTACGTCCCTTTGAGTGTAAACGTGTCGAGGAGTGTAAGCTCCCTGCAAATGAAGGTTACATATAAAATTATTTATATGACTTTTTCAATTTCATTCTACTGTATTCAACTGTGGCTTATTTTTCTTATTTTTTCTTGCATATCCCATGTAAATAACGAAAAAAAGCAGAATTGCTGAGAATCACAGAACTAAGGAATCAGCAGTTACAATACGTTGTGAATGTGGGACGTAAAATATAAAACGAAGAGACTGAGTGGATTAGAAAGGAACTGAATATGGACACTGATTCTGTGTGGTTGCAAATCAACTGTGATTTCATGAATAATAAATGGATGGAAATGAAACAGCTGAAAAACAATGGAGATAAAACAGAATGTTTAATTGTAAGAAAAAGGGCGATCGTAGGAGGTCGCCGAAGTTTCAAGTCTCAGCATTCGAGGAACTGTAATTCATGTGTCTTGTCGGTTTAAGAGTAACACTCCCAGATTTTGAAAAATCTGCTCCAAGACTTTTAAAAAGATTAAAAACATTCCTAGTCTTTGACTGCGGCGCCAACAAAACAGTATTGGTGATAACCAAAGAACAAACTTGAGAGGTTTTATTTCGAGGCGCCCTTTTGAGTGTCTGCTTTGACGGAGTATGCTGAGGATAAAAATAAGAAGTACATAGGATATTTAAAAATCTGACAAAATATAAAAGTCATAACTATCTTCTTCAACAGTTGCGTTAATTAAAGACATGATATCCTTCGGAAAATTATCGCTCGACTCTAAAAGATAAAGGAATGGCCTCGCTAACAATGTACTTTATATTAATAAACAGTGAAGGAAAAAAGAAAGAAAAAACCGAATTAAACCTACGTGCTGTGTCAAGTTCGGGAAGATCCTCGACTCGTAAGGGAAACTCTGGTCGTCTACGATATGCCAGTGGAGGACGTTCAACTTATTCCACGCCATGGAATCCAGGACCTGCAAAATAACAAAGGAATTCTTGAAGTTTTACAAAAACAGATTCGTATATCTGTGCAGCAGAAAATTCCAGTGTCTCTAGCATTTATTATAATCATAATGTTGATGGACCTTGGTCGAGGCATAATCTCAATCAAAGAAAACGAGCCAAATGCGATCAAGCCTTAATTAAAGAAAACGAGAGAAAATTTCCATTATGCAAGGGTAAACAAAGATAATTATATTAATACCTTAAGCATGATATCCTTTGGAAGGAAATGTCTGGCGGTGTCCAGAAGTAAACCTCTGTGCGGGAATCTTGGTTCGTCCTCGATCCTAGTGGCGTTCAGTCGGTACTGTAAGAAAAAAAAAAAATATATATATATATAAAAATGAATAAATAAATAAATTATATTTTTTTATTTAAACGAAAATATATTTAAACAGAACATACGAGAAATTATATGACTATTTCGCTATGCATTCAGAAATTTAGAAAATTGACCTCTCTCAAGTCTGTAGTTATACATTCATAATTTTAACTGTTGATAACATAATAAATTACAAAAACTATGGAAGAGAGCGTTTGCCTATATGAAGGAGTTATTGAACCCTAATCTCCATGGAATGATGTGTAGATGTTGCAAGGAATTAGTTTTCTAAGATATGTAGACAGCTGAGGTGAGAAGATCAAGATGGCGGTTTCCCATTTTTTCTTCTTCTTAATTTTCTCGATGTCTGGGATCTTTCTCTAAAACTCAACACATTTTCTCGGTTTTGTTTTCCAAACAGGTAGGCAGTTTTGTTGTCAAACGAGGGCAATTGTACTAAACAATCTCTGTTCCGAAATTGCAAAATAGTTTTGCTAAGCGCCCTTATGAAAGTATCTCGAATCTAGAAACTTACTTCCTGACAACTTATTTGACTACAGGAAACAACTGGGTCCCATCTGTGGCGCCTTCTAAATCTAACAAGTTACATATGGACACCCATGACAAAAGACACTGGTCCAGACTTGTTCAAACTCCCCTTCACGATATCTCCTGTGTTCGCAAGCCAGTAGACCTTATAAAAAAATAAAACACTTCTTAATTCACGATCGTTAGTATTTAGAATTTTAAACTGTTACCGGAAGACATAATATTGTTTAGTCTCTTCCGTAGGCTCTATTTCAATCAGCAATTTTCAATAGCGCCCTCCGTACTTATGTTTCAAGAAATAAATGAAAGCATCATTAATACTGCCTTATTAATTTTGTAATTATACCACTGATTTTTTTTTAATCACTATATAATGATCCATTTGTTTATTTAACTTTACTTTTTGGCTGTTTCGCTCGTCTTTTTCCCAGATTTGGGCATTCTACTCTGTGGAATCTCGCTTTGAAAGTTAATGACATTTAGGTTTTATTTCATATTATCGTTTCCTTAGTCTGATATTGACATTATTATTATCTTTATAAATCAAGATAAAAAACTGTAAGATGTGATACAAGGTTAGCAGAAGTGAAATGAAGGACTGCAGCCTTCTGAGTGGTTCGGGCACGTGGAAAGAAAACGCGACGACGGTCATTAAAAAGGCTGTCTCATTACGAGAAGGAAACAGGAGGAGATCGAGAAAGTGCTGGCTGAAAGGAGCAAAAGGCGTTGGAACGGAAGGGCTTTAATGACCAGGAAGCGAGAGAGAAAGCCTGCAAGAAACTGGCAGGCGAGAAGCGGAGAGTACAGTCTTTGTGGGTATACGGAGCGGCTGTAGCTGCGGAAGTTTTCTAAACAAAGGATCTAGCCCTGATGCAGTAGTTAGAAGGATGAACGTGGCACTGGCAGTGAATGTTGACGTGTTTTTCAATCTAAGACCACTCCCATATTAAAAAAAAGGCTCCATGATGAATATGCGTGTATTTATGTACTTATGTTGGTGCACTACTTACCACCGAGCTACTTAGCTTACTGTCTTCTTGTTTAAGCACCGAAATCTTTTGCCTTAAAATCGGCATCGTAACTGATATTCAGTTAAGCAGTTCACTTAACTGTCTGCTTGTTTGCGTGTTTTTATTCGTTTGTGTGTGTGTGTGATGTGTGTGTAGAGAGAGAGAGAGAGAGAGAGAGAGAGAGAGAGAGAGAGAGAGAGAGAGAGAGAGAGAGAGAGGAGTTCGTATGTGAAGTTCTGCTCCCTGCCAAAAATACTGATAGAGAGGGATTCACTTACCATAGGCTGATAAGGCTCTGGCGTTGGTACCTGCCCAGGTTGAGGTTCTGTTAGATGTACGAGCTGGGAGAAGGTCTCCAGGCCCCTGAGGGCGCCCCATACTGTACTGGCCATAATAGACGCCACGCCCTCCCCGATTTTCTCCTTCCCTTCGACGGGCTCTTCGTCTTCGCCTTCTGGTTGGACACCGCCCACAACGGCTATATCTAAGACATCTGAAAATAAATGGCAGATATATCTCATTAACACAAACACACCCATTCGTACAGACAAACACACACACACACACACACACACACACACATATATATATATATATATATATATATATATATATATATATATATATATATATATATATATATATATATATATATATATATATATATATAAGTGTGTGTGTGTGTGTGCATAAAAAAGTGGTAGCGTTAAGGAATTTTCTCATTCTAAGACTGTTAGCATTTATGAAAATTCGTCATAATAAAATAATTTTATATATGAATTAAAGCAATTTCCGAACAATGTTTTTTATTTTTTTAAAAATTAATAATATATGTACGAATACGTGAAAATATATGTAGGCTACTTATGAGAGAGAGAGAGAGAGAGAGAGAGAGAGAGAGAGAGAGAGAGAGAGAGAGAGAGAGAGAGAGAGAGAGAGAGAGAGAGAGAAAATATAGGTACACTTACACGATTCATAATTGGGGTCGCTGTTGAGGTGTGGAGTGTGGTCGCATCCTGACGTCACAATAACATGTAAGGTCGTCAGCTCCGGAAGGTCCGGATCGCTGGTCGCCATTGGGTCAATCAAGGTTAGGCTTTTGTATCTGGGAGGTTAAGGAAAAGATACGAATTTTAAGTTACTGAAAACAACAATAATACAGATTAGAGTTACACGTGAAAGTGAGAAAAATATTAAGTATATAAAACAAAAGTCGAATCTTACTACACTAAGTCTATACAAGCATTATACAAAAAATTGCAGAGCGTATCCACGTCTTTTTGTTACAGTGACAGACTATGAATAACAAATTTCGAGTTAAACTAACTGTCCTCCGGACCAGGGGGAGCCTTTTTTAACAATAACACCTAAATAAGTATACAGAATGAAGCTACTATAGTACTGTACCTAAATATTTCTTTATATCTATATATATATATGTATGTGTGTGTCACTGCCTCAAGCAGGCAACTGCCAAGGAGAATAAACAATAAAAAGTCACTGTAATATTCACACTTTAAATAAATCGTGGATGACCTATCTTTGCAAAAACTTACACCACCTAACTCACTTTATCCTGGACACAGAGGCCCTCCTTTCCAATACCTTTTTCACACCATCCAAGTTTTTCTCCATCCACCTTCTAACATCTCTGAATTATGCACTTTTCTCACAGCGCTGTCCTCCTCCTTTCCTTCAATAACATACAAAACCGTCTCAAAATACACTGCTCCGTCCATTCACTGATGCTAACCTTTTTACCACATCTACGGATCTCCACATTTGTCATACTTTCAATTCAATCTGTGCCAGCTACTCTACGCAAATAGTTCAACTAGCAGCTTCAACGTCTTCATTTGAATTCACCTTCCAACCTAGATTTCTTAAGAAGAGAGTCGGATCAACAACACCTTCATACATTCTCACCCTACCTGTCACACACACTTCAAATCTCTTCTTAGCCTGTGCACAGACCCTGCTGCCTTGCTTGCTTCATTTATTTTATGACTGACCTCTTCTTTTATTCTATCATCACCCGTTATATCTACTTTCAAATACCCAACAAATCAACTGCTTCCATTCTTCCACCATCCATAAAACATTCGTAGCTGTTTCCCTGCTTTCCATTTGTCTTCATAATTTTCCCCCTTGCAACCATCCTGCTGTTTCTTTTCATCGTTCCCACTTAATACTGTATCATATTTAAACATTACTTTGGTGACTCACCTACAACGTTCGTTTTTTTAAAGATTACTCTGGCCTTATGTCAGTAAGGCCTACTAAACCTGGCGCAACCCGTGACTGCACCTACATCTATTGTCCTCTGTGAAACTTACTGTCACCCATTTTTGGAGGGATTGATCTTGAAAGGTATACCATCCTAGTTTCTTAACAAGTCTTTAGGGATGAGGTTGCAGACGCATGCCGCACACACACACACATATATACATATAAACATATATATATATATATATATATATATATATATATATATATATATATATATATATATATATATATATATATATATATATATATATATATATATATATATATACATATGCATGCGTACATGAAATTTTAGTACGTAAAAAAATAGGGTATTTATTTAGAACTAGAGCAAGTACTTTATCGCTGCGTATATTTGTGCACAAATATCACTAGTCGCTTTATCTGGAGTAATGCACGTAGAAAATGAACAGTTCAGTAATCATATCTATAGGATACAGGTACTATTCATACATCTTAGCTGTTCACAATGCTAACATACTTATGGATACTAATACTTGGTATATGACAAAGATAACCAGTTTTTGGATTTAACCGTATTGCTAAAAGGAAGTTAACTTCCAATAAAAATGACAGCAAATAATAATAATAATAATAATAATAATAATAATAATAATAATAATAATAATAATAATAATAATAATAATAATAATCTACGGTAATGGCACGTCATATTTAATTATAATAAAATTACAAACTTACAGTAGAAATTCAAAATCAACCTGTAAAGAATTTAGAATGAATTCGATTTCACATTATTTATTTTTTATGAAGGATTAACTCTTAAAATTGATGCATTCGAACGGCGACAACGCTTATATAAGTTAGAATGTACGAGTTATTTCAAGAAATGCAATACCCAAATGTAGAAAATTTGCTGAACATAAGACGTAAACTTTTCCATGAAAATATGCTCTTGCTGGTCCCAAACTCGGATAAGAGACGAGGGCAGCATTGTAAGAAACACCTTCTGTTACTGAACTATGTAACAGTCATTAGGTGCTTGGGGTGAGTGGCAATGGGTCAGAATTAAGCCCGGAAGCGTCCAGCTCTATACTGAATGCTGTTTTCTTTCCACGTAGAAAGAACAAAAATAGCTCTGCTACCAGAGGTAAAACAGTCACATGAAGCACACCCCGTACAAGCTGATGTTACCTGTGCACTGCCGCGTCGATGATGTCACACCCGGTGAGATTCGGCAGTATTTCGAAACTGGCCGGATTTATCGTCAGCTGCTCCAAGGAAGGGCTCCAGGATTTCGGCAGTGGCCAGGGAGATCCGGGAGGCGCTTCTTCGCCCTTCACACCGGAAAGAGAGAATACAAGAATTCTCAATTACAGAAAATAACAAATATTTTGATGGTAAAGAAATTAAAAATTCCATTAAACGGAGTAAAGTATTTTACTTTTTGTTGACAAAGGAAACAAGATCACACACATGTCGAAATTATAAATGCTGATAAATGAAATGGGAGAAAATTGATTAAAGAAAACACAAGAAGTCTTATATAAAAGAGACAACATATTTTTTGTTTACAAAGACAATAGGAAATTATGTTAAAAACCAAAATATAGTAATTATTAAATAAAACAAGGAAATTAATGTTAGCAAAGCAAATTGAAGAGTATATAATCCATATGAAATGAGATTTTTCATTACAGAAAATACGACGAGTTCAGTTTACACCATAAGAAGATTTAGATGATGAAAATATATAAACAGGAAACTTTAATGACGAAAGTCAAGATCCTAAAAGGAAGACACGACAAGGATGACATACCAGCGAACAAGAAACTTTCAATTACAGTGGACAGAAAAACTACAATAGGAGAAAATAACAGAATTTTAACAACAGAAAAACGGGAAAATAAGATTGATGATTGAGAGTTTTTCTTAAAGGTAATAGCGAAAAATAAGAAGTATAAGGATATCTTTTTAATAATTCTGACATATAATAGATTTCAATTATGAAATATATACGGCAATTTTGAAGAGGTATTGGAGAGCTTTAATGTGAAATAAATTTCACAAGAAAAATAAAATACCCTTAAGAGAAAAAAAAATTTTCATGCTGCAGCAGAAAATAAGTCACTAATTAGCAAAGCAAAACAATTTCAATACGAAATATAAAATGTTATATCTGGGAAAAATATTTCAATTTAATAATGAAAATGTTTCTTCGTGAGAAAACAAAGATAACACTAAGAGAAAATAAGAGAGACTTTAAGAGCATTTTTTCTTAATTCTTAAAAGATGGAAAACGGAAATTAAGATCTTATCAAAGAGACACCAAAAACAGGTCAAATTAACTATTTGAATTAATAGGCTGAATAAAAGAGAAGGTCGGAGCGCAATGTTACCGTTAATTAAATTACTGAAAATTGCAACAAGCCTTAGTAGCCTGGTGCAGATGGCATTATAGGTAAATTCACTCTCAGTGTCCCACAAGGCTCCAAGAACCCTTTCACCGTATTTTTTCCCTTCCCTCACAATACTGGGAGCAAAAACTATAGTAAATATAAGGATTCTGCATTTAGGGCACGATTTCTCCCCTTAATGGGCATTACGAAAGAACTGTAAAGCTTTTCAACTGCAAATATTAGGCAGAATAATAGAGGATATCTAAGAAACGCAACAAATATTGAGTGACAGAACTGGAGGCCATATAAGAAACACTACTGCAAATATTGGGTAGAGCAAAGTAACAAAAAAAGAGGACCCGTAAGAATCACTACTCCGACTTCCTGAAGCGGGACCAACAAGGACTCTGTGACCCTTTCACCGCACTGCGCCTCTTCTCTGCTCCATTTCTATTCTATTACTGTCATCATCCCATTTTGACGCGGCACTTCGTTTTTTAATATGCTATGAAAGACAACCATAAAGATATATCTGGATAAAATAAATGAGCAAAATCAGATCCAGCCAGTTCTTTCACGAAAAATGATAACAGAATCGCACATGCCATTAATGGTGATCTCAGAAGCTATAAAATATTTTATTACTGAAAGAATATGAAGTGTTAAAATAAAAACAGCTCAACTTACAATCGGCCAGACCAAAGAGTTGACTGCATAATTAATAAAAACTTTAAATACTAAATAATCAGAAGCTCACTTACATGCATCAACCTAAATGTCAGGGCTAAGTAAGCAAAATGATCAAATGTGATATATATAATACATATATATATATATATATATATATATATATATATATATATATATATATATATATATATATATATATATAATTATACAAATAATAAGCCACAAACATTGTTTAGTACCCAGTTCAACTTATTTTCGGAATAACTCAACCCCCAAGTGGTAAGTGTCTCTGCCAAACTATCCAGGTCGACTGTTTATGGTGTTTCTGAATCAAAAGCCCAGATTCGAATCCTGAACGGGCTTTTTACTTAATACATCTAGTGTAGTGCTTGATATAAAAAATATCTTGCGACATTACTGGGGGCTGACATTTAAAAGAACACGCTAGTTCGAACAAATGTCATAAGTAAAAGAATAACTAAAAATGAAATACTTCAAATCTGTTAAAATCACTAGTCGGAAAACATAAGCATCCTAATAAAACGTTTCTAAGTAATAACATTCATTACATAAACATTTTCAGTTGTGACAAGTGTCGAAATGAAATATAACATTATGAAATAAATTCTCTGAAAAGAATGACTAAATATAAAACATATAACAATAATTAAAAACAAATATCCTGAATTCTCTTACAACGTCAGTTAGCAAAAAAAAAAAAAAAAAAAAAAAAAAAAAAGCTATCGAGTAAACAGAAAAACAAACACAGCAACCACATACGGGCAGGGGCAGATTCTCCTCGACGTAAACCAGCTTGGCGGACGTTAGCGCCCACACGCCCAAAACGGCTAGCAGTACCTGTCGCGCCCACATTCCAATAGCGCCACCCATCTCTGATCTTGTTTATATACTATGAGACTAAATGACGATGAACTTGAATGTTCCGAGAAACGTGCTGGTTTGGTCAGTGTTGATCTGTTATAACATTGTGGTCTGAGGCGACCGCTTTGATGCGAAGGAGATCAGTGGGTTCGACGGAGCAGTAATGGAGGGCGGCTCTGGCACGATCTTGAGACCGATGAAGAGTGCGTCAAAGGGGATGAGAATCTGAAAAGCAAAAAGTATATTAATATGTCATAAGAAAATTATGTATTTTAAAAAATTAATATGTCAATATTTGTACAAATAGGTGAAACAATTACATATGTACATAAAAAATGTCGCAACTGTAAACATATAAATAATAAAACTCAAGCAAAGGAGTGAACAGCACTGTTAGTAAATTCTCGAGCCGCAGTCGCTTGACAGCATATATGGTCATTCGTCCTCTGAGACAAACAATCTTGTATTGAAAGACGTGTCTTTCCAGCATTACACTGCTCCAATGCCAAGCTCTCCAATACTTCTAACCTTTAATAAATTCTCAAGAGAAATTCTGTACGACCCTATGACAGAGCATTTTCTTATCAAGGTACAAACGACAATAACCTTCCTTTGTGGGAAGCGTCATTTGTCAATGTAAAGACTGCAATTATTTGCATATTTCCTCATTACTTCGTAATTTCAATAAACTCAATTTTTCGTTATGGGATCTTATAGTAAGAAGTTGCCTCATTTCTCCATGAATATTCATAAGAATTGTATTTATCAGCAATTATAAAAATGGAGCTTAATGACTAGGTGAGGCCTGTATATATTGTACGTATTACAATATTACCTCTCGATTTCAAATGATTAAGTACGTAATTATCTCTCTAGTGTAACTAAGCAGGAAATATGATGGCAAGTGTCTCTAATCTTCGAGAAATTTTTTCACGTCACACATGAATGGCATAGAATACTGGTAATTTGAAATCTCCCTAGATATTTCTAGGAGGAATAGCAAATCCCAATTCTTTTTAAAGATACTATCAAATCGTAAGCGTTATATTAGGAAAAAGTTTTTGGGATTAATTTCATACAATCATATAAGAATACTGACAAATTCATCCCATTAATGATGACTGTGCTAAATATTCCAAGAGAATATTTATAAAAGCGAATGATAACATTCCAAAATATAGCAGGGAATTTCTGAGTATTTACGAAAACATCGCAGAATTCAGTAGAATGCACCTAAACTTTTTAAATATTCCTGTAAAAATATGTTTCCTGAGAACATTGGAGATATCACGGAATACATTTTACAATAGTGCCTCCAGGTGTTTCTTTTCACCTCTTGAAACCTCACACACTTTTACACATTTTCAGTTAAGTTGTTACTTCCTTGATGGAGTAAATATCCTTGTATTACTCCTTGGTGCAAAGGCAATGGGATGGCCAGTCTAATATATATATATATATATATATATATATATATATATATATATATATATATATATATATATATATATATATATATATAATAATATATCATTCTTCCGGCTCTGCAAGATTACATGCGTTTACGAGCTTCCTAGTAATGAAAACCCAGCTCGTACAATAGGAGATGAAATACAAAGTACATGAAATTTGTTAAATGCTTCGAGGAATAAATGGTAAGAGAGAAATCCACAGGCTAAGAATGAACGGTGCGAAGGATAACCAACATGGCTGACCCTTATGCTCGGTACTTCCACAAAGGGATTGTAAATCCTGATGACAAACATAAGCTAAAAACAATCACACAATGCTAATTTTCAAATAAATGTGTTTTAATAAAAGTATTTGACGTCTAAATTTGTTTTCTTCCGGGTATTTCTAACCAGCCGTCCGTCATATCCACCGTATCCACGAAAACACAGGAAATCCACAATAATGAGAGAGGTTCATCGATCGCGATCATTATTTCACAAACTTTCTTCGCCTCAAAGCCCTTTTCTGTTTCACCTCTGGTGTCCAACTCATCCTTTGCTTATATGTTAAGCTCCTTTTTACTTATCGTGAATGAATATGAATATGACTGTATGAATCCACTGTGTATGCGTTTACACGTGATCGTCTATTCACGATGAGTAAAATAAGGAAAGGTGTATAAGAGATAATTAAGTACTCTTCACACAATTATTACAGCTACTGTTGCTACCAACGATAATGATAAAAGCTAAAAGAACACAAAGAACATCAAAAACACATCAACAAGATAATGAATATGAGCACAAACAACAGCAACTGTATGACAATCACATATTGTAATACAGTTACGATAATAACGAAGATTATGATAATAACAAAATTAATAGTAGGTAAGTAACCGGGAATGAAAGCAAAAAACTTACAGAAGAAAAATGAAATTAAAAGGTAAATGACGAAATGGAAATCCCTGTGAAGATTATTTATCCAAGCCTGGCCAACCGGATACGTAAAATCGAAATAAAAAAAGCAAAGAGCATAAAGAGAATAGAAATGAAAATGAAACTTAAAAACGGCCACCAGGACAGGCAGGCCAAATATCCTTCTTGTTTGAGGTTGTGCAACGGTCTGCAAAAGCGCGACGTCCTTCTTGCTCCGCGTAAATACGGCCTCCACAAATTCTGAGAGAAATTCAATGTTGGTTTCACGTTTATCCTTCTCTGTCTTTCATGCACAGAATCAACACCCACCGCGTGGTTATGTGTATGAAAAAGAAACAAGGAAATAAAGGGGTAAGGATTACATACATACGTAATACACATTCTAAATATATATATACTGTATACATTATATATATATATATATATATATATATATATATATATATATATATATATATATATATATATATATATATATATATACACACACATAGATAGTCATTCATATATATGTGTACACACACACACACACACACACACACACATATATATATATATATATATATATATATATATATATATATATATATATATATATATATATGTATGTATGTATGCAGGTACTGACTGCAAAAAGAAAGAGAAAGAGGAAGTGTGAGATTTGGACTGTAAGGTAAAAAAAAACTGTTGTTTCAAGATAGCTTAAAAACACACGCACCAAAGACAAAATTCTGTCCCGTCACGACCGGAACTAAATTAACCTTCAAGAAACCAACTTCAAATTAAAAAGAGAGAGAGAGAGAGAGAGAGAGAGAGAGAGAGAGAGAGGGAGGGAGAGGGACGGGAGGGAGGGACTATTAAATTTGCGTGTATAATGGGGGTTGTGTTAATAACGAAAATGCAAATACGGCCTAACACACGAAATGCAAATCAATGAAATAAATCCGGCTTTTGTCGTCTTTCTGACCCCGCTTTAACTTCCTTTTTTTTTTATTTACAATTGTTGTCTATATGATGTTCAGTTCTGCAGTTTATTTTCTTTTTGATCTTACCTATCTATTCTAACGTTCCCGCTTCTGTACATCTTCCCCATTTACTCACATCTTCTCTTTCGGTATTTCCTGATGACTTCTGTCCTCATTTCCTTTTCAACTTAATTTCCTTACTTCCTCGTGTCTTTTTTCTCTTATTTTTTATACCTGTCATTTTCTTCTCCGTACCTATTTATTCCTATCTTCCTCTACCTTTCTTAACTTCCTCTTCTATTTGTTGCTTTTATTTCTTCAAATTACTATCTGTTTATTATACTAAATTTATCGTTTATTTTCCTTCTCTCTTCTTTACAATCTCTCCCTGTTTGAGTACAGAATAACCTTCTTCACGGGTAACCTCAACATCTCTTCCTGTCCTTTCTCTCCTCCTTTCGTTTCCATATATTTACTCGCTTCTCTTCCTTATGTACTGCTGTTATCTCTTCCCCTGTCAGTTCTCCCAGTTATTTTTGGTGGAGTTGTCTTTCCTTTCTTATTATTCCAGTTAACCCTTCCTAGTCCCTTCTAATTTCCAATTTTCTATTTCCTCCCATCTTTTGCATGTCTCCATTATGTCGTGATAATTCCCATTTTCCTCTCCAATTTATCTTATTTCTTTCTAGCCTCTTTTCAGTTTCCCTCTGTTCTTAACTTCGCCGTTTCTCTTTGCCTTCATTCTGTCTTCTCATCATCATTTACCCAATAATGTAAATAGCTTTAGGTTTTCTTTTTAATATACTTCTCCTAGCTTTCTTTTTCCTGGCATTCATCCTGCCAGTTCTGTAATCCTTCAGTTACGTATAATTACATTTATTCTTTTATTACATCACGTTTCATATTTCTAATTAGCCTACTTCTTTCTTTTTCTTCCTCATTTTCGTCGTGCTCTATCTATCATTATAATATAAGTTCTGCTAAGATTTTTTTTTAATACAATTCCAATTCTCCGAATTTTTTGTTCCTTTCTCCTCTCCCACGGGTCTTCCTGTTACCAAAGTCCGTGCTATCATCTTCTCCTTCCTTTATATTTTTCTTCCTTTATTTTATCCTATCCCACTCCATCTTCCTTTCGATCTGTACTTTGTTTATTCTAACATCCTTTGGCTACGTTTCAGACGACATGCAAGACCTCCCGAAACGCGGGTTGAAGGTGACGTCTGGTGACCTTGAGGGGCCACGAGCGACGTCTCTCTCACCTGACTCCTACGGAGAAGAAAGGCAACATAACTTGAGGATACAGAAGTGACGCCTCACCTGACTCACGGAGGAAGTGAAGAAAAGGGGTAAGAGACTCGGGGAATGAGTCACAGTCCTAAATGGTGAAGAAAAGGGGAAAGAGACTCCGGGACGAGGAAGAAATGGGGTAGGACAAGGAGTGATTGGATTCTTACCCGCTCTTAGAGAGCAGAAAAGGCAGAAGAATGCAAGTGACTTCTCATCCGACTCTTAGAGAGAGGGGGAGGCGGGAGGTCCTGGAGGATGGAGGTGGATTGGGTGGGGGAGGAGTTGGTACAAGCGACTTCTCACCTTACTCTTAGTGAAGAACAAAGATTGCGACTTCTCACCTTACTCTTAGTGAAGAACAAAGATTGCGACTTCTCACCTTACTCTTAGTGAAGAACAAAGATTGCGACTTCTCACCTTACTCTTAGTGGAGAACAAAGATTGCGGCTTCTCACCTTACTCCTAGTGAGGAACAAGGATTGCGACTTCTCACCTTACTCTTAGTGAGGAACAAGGATTGCGACTTCTCACCGTACTCTTAATGAGGAACAAGGATTGCGACTTCTCACCTTACCCTGTGTGAGGAACAAGGACTACGACTTCTCACCTAACTCTTAGTGAGGAACAAAGATTGCAACTTCTCACCTTACTCTTAGTGAGGAACAAGGGTTGCGACTTCTCACCTTACTCTTAGTGAGGAACAAGGGTTGCGACTTCTCACCTTACTCTTAGTGAGGAACAAGGATTACAAGTTTCAGCCAACTCTTGAAAGAAAAGGGGAAAAATGAAATAAAAGGAAGAGAAAGAGGTGAGAGAAGGAAGTGACACAAGGGACTCCTTCCCTAACTCTTACAGAACGAGAGGAGGAGGGGAAAGAGGAGAGGCGAAGACCGTGAACAATGACCAAACTCTAACAATTTCCCGCTTAATTTTCTTCAACAAATCCATCTCCATTTCTCTTCTTCTTCCTGTGTCTTTTTATCTATCTATTTCCCTCATGTTTGTCAATCTTCTGTTTATTACTTTATACTTTTCTGTTCTGAAAGAGACGACAAAGCTCTAAGCCCAAAGATCATGGAAGGGTAAAGGCCAATTCCCCAACAGAGATTACAGAGATGGAATCCTCGTTCTTCCACCTTGTACATTTATTACTTTTCTATTCACTTAGTGCTCTTCAGAAGACAAACATTCTGCTTTGTTTACAAGTATATGCACACGCTGTATATGATTTCTCTCATGACTTTCACATATATTAGATACACCGATGATCGCCGTCAAGTATATGTGATTGAGTATATGAAAAATGACACATCAACGTGCTATGTCCTTCGTTGTGTGGTCTTCAACCCTTCGCTAGTTTCTTCGTTACTTTCCTAGCTAATTCGAAGGTTTCTTTTCAACTGATCTGCTGTGGTGCTTCATGTGAGATACCAAGGCATTAAGTTTTAGTCAGGCTACAACGTTTATAAATCTATATACAGTATGTATGTGTACATACATATATACATTCATACATATCTATATATATAAAAATGGATGTATGTGTGTATGCATGAATGTGTATGTGCCAGAATAACTCTGAAACGCATTGAGCAATTTCAACCAAACTTGGTATGCATATGACTTACTCTCTGGAAAAGAATACTGTTGGGGTAAGACATGTAAAAATAACAGAAAACAACAGGTATTAGTGTCTAATCCATAGCTTTCGAGGTCGTTGAGATGAATAGTGACACTCCCGACGCCATCTAAGTACAAGTTCAGCCCCGATAGGAACAGGGGGGTGAGAAGGGGGTGGAAGGGGGTGACATGTAAACATAACCGAAAATGACAGATATTAAGTGTCTAATCCATAGTTTTTGAGGTTGCTGAAATGAATAGTGACACTCCCCCGATGCCCTTTAAGCCCAAGCTCAGCCCCAATAGGAAGCCGGGTGAGGAGGCGTGGGAAGGGGGTGACATGTAAAAATAACCGAAAATGACAGATATTAATGTCTAATCCATAGTTTTAGAGGTCGCTGAGATAAACAGTGACCCTCCTGATGTCCTTTAAGTCCAAGTTTACCCCAGATAGGAAGGGGGTGAGAAAGGGATGACATAAAAATAACCGAAAATGACATATATCAGTGTCTATTTCATAGTTTTTGAGGTTGCTGGGATGAATGTGACACTCCCAATGCCCTTTAAGTCCAAGTTCAGCCCCGATAGGAAAGGCGTGGTGAGAAGGGGTGGGAAGGGGATGACATGTAAAAATAACCAAAAATGACAGATATTAGTGTCTAATCCATAGTTTTCGAGGTCCCTCAGATAAATAGTGACACTCCTGATGTCTTTTAAGTGCAAGTTTAGCCCCAGTAGGAATGGGGGATGAGAAGAGGTGGAATATGCAATGTCAAAAATGCTAGGCAATATAACTGAAGCAACTATCTTAACAGGAGAGAGAGAGAGAGAGAGAGAGAGAGAGAGAGAGAGAGAGAGAGAGAGAGAGAGAGAGAGAGAGAGAGAGAGTTTATCAGCTGTCATTCAGGTTTTCCCAGGCAGTGCCGGGTTGGTCAGTTAATATAATATATATATACATACATCCATACACAAACACACATATATATATATATATATACATAAATTTTGTGCATACATAATACATACAATGCCTTGGGATCTCCCACAAAAGCCCCCTTGGCATACAGCAAATTATAAGAAAAAACTTTTAAACTAAAATAGGAACAAAGTAACTAACGAAGGCATAAAGAACAAACGCACTGAAGAACACGAAACGAGAGACGCCGAAATGTCTTCCTTGATATCCCCAAGGAAGCTAAGACGCAATAATTTACATAAGAGTCCTCAACGACCTGGCCGCAAGTTAGGGATTTCTTCTAAGGTGAACATAAGCAGGCAATGGAATGGAGTTCAAAAAGAAGCGGAGAATTTCAAGGGCAAGGAGCAGAGATAAGGCAGCACTGAAATGAGACAAGGAAGAAAAATATAAGGAAAACCACTGATAAAAGACGAAGGTCGCGTCCCTGTTGTGTACCAAGCGTAAATGAAAAATTAAAGTGGTACTAAACCTTTGCAGTTTAGGGAAAGAAGCAATGTGACATAATGAGGCCAGAAAACCAATCGCAAACTTGAGAAGTGGGGAAGTTTGAGGTATGGATTAAACTTGACAAGAAATATATGGAAATGCAAACAAATCTCGTGTAATGACTGATCAGAAAAGATCTGGTGCCACAATGCCAGGGTACTGATACCGACAGAGCTTGAGGAAGACTTCTGTATTACCACATTTATACGGAATAATTCTAAACAGTTATAAGCCAAAAAAACTATAACATAACAAGGTGTAAAATAAATTGGCTCACTTTAACTTAAAACGATCCACAGTTCGTATGTCATAAACTTGCAAATGAATATTGCAGAAACCCCAAATGTAAAAATAAAATATAAATTGGAGAGATGATAAAAAATAAGTGATGCAAAAAAAAAAAAAGAAAATTAAGTACAGCAAACAAATACAAAATACAAAATCTAATGGAAGAAGAAGCGAGAATAGGATCGAAGGGAAAAAGACGAGAATTAAAGGATGAATGAGATGTTGTAGACGAAACAACAAACGCTGGGATTTAAAAGGATAAACATATGAATAGCATTAAAAGAAAATACCAAAATGAGGAGAGAAGAGAGGGAAATGACATGGACGTGGAAACGTAAAATAAATCGAAAGAAAGGAGAAAGACACTACAGCGTTCACTGCCGTAGAAGCATCTTTTATAAGTTAGCCTTGTTAAGTATAGCTGATTGCAGTTGCAGTTTGAACAATAATGGTAATAGCCATAGCAACGTACAATGAAAAACTGGGCATAAAAAGATCAACTAAATGCTTTGGAACATCAAAACCGGTCTGGACTGGCCTCGAAAACAGTGAAGAAATCCCGGAAACGGATGCCATACAATACACCATCTTGATGGGCACTGATCAAACCACAAGAGAGGATCATAACAGACTTAAGGTTACACTTCGCACACTGTACTATACTGTAGATTAGCCACAAGGTAATAATGGGAGAGATTCCGCACAAAACCTTATTGCAATGGTTTCGTCAGGATGGTGGTGTGCGCGGAATCTTTGTCGTCGGACAAGCTCTCCATCTCGCCAGGCCACATAAAACACAGATCGGCATCAAGGAAATCAAGAGAGACGAGTCAAAATGCATTGTATGGTAAGAGTACTAAAAAAAAAAAAATAAATAAAAAAAATACGAGAGGATTCGAACAGACTTGAAGGCTACAGCAGATGATACGAATGAGCATGAATAAGGTCCATAGGCAAGGTTTCGACGCAGATTCATGGGCTAAACTGCAAACAGTATTATGGGAACCAAAGAAATAATGCAAAAGGTCGAGAACAGTCTTCGATGCAAGACGATTTTAAAGGACCTTTTCAAACGAGAAACAACTTGAAAGTACTAATAAACCGTATGTGCGTTTTCGTACACATACTTAAGGTCAGAGAGCATACGCTATGGATGAGTACGAATAAAACACTAGCAGACACTGAATACAGATTCTAGGGGCTATTTCAGGAAAACCATAAAATGAAACGGTAGAAATGCAATCATTAGAGAGATTCTAACACATTTTTGTTAGATAACACACAACATAAATGTTTACCAAGAAAAGCAAACATGAGAATTCGAACACGGTCTTAGAATTTGACAAATTAGGTGGAGATGGACATTAATATAACCATACAGAGCCTGCGAAATCAGACGACACAATAAACGGTATACCGACAAAATAAATGCAAATAAAATATTTAGGACGTAGACTTAAGGCTGACCTCTCAACGTCGGGAGGCACCAATATAATCACGCGAGAAGATTCGATTACATTGGCCCTAGCCATCTTTTCGTCTAGCCTTCTCTTCGTCCCAACTCTGAGACCGCAGCTCTGTTGGTATGTGCCCTTCGTCGTCGCCACGACCACAACAGCTTCCAGAGGGTGGGTGAGGAAGGGAACATGGAACTTCCCAGTGCCCAAGGCAAGGTCATCTTTAGCTCACGAGATCGCTGAGAGAGAGAGAGAGAGAGAGAGAGAGAGAGAGAGAGAGAGAAAATCAACTCCAAAACCATGATGCCTTCCACGCACGCAGCATTGTTTGTTTCTCAGCTGATAACAAATGCGGCTAAGAGAAGTAAATATGTTTACTCGACATGGCTTTTAAAAAGGCCTTGATAATGACGATGTGGTTCTAAGCCTTTCGTTACGTAATCAATCGTTCGAGAAAGTGCAGACATAACGCTTATCCAGAAACCAAAGCTACTTTTGTGGAAATTCTCTTGCTGGGTTTCGGCGAAAATAACTTTTCTGTCGGAGGGTTTACTGTCAAAACAACTTTAGGAAAGGTTACGAACAAAAATGAATTATTGCCCAGGAAAAGTCACTTCCAGAATAACTTCTTAACCCTGAAAAATGAAGGGTAAAAATAACTACCTCTACCGGAAAGATAACCCCCAAAAACACCTCCTGCTAAAATTTCCAAAATAACTTATTGTGTGATAAGACTGACCGAAGCTGACTTCTTGTAATAAATGTCAGTTCTTATTTTTTAAGAGCATGGGCCACTAGGACGGGCGGGAAAATAACCTTTTCTATCCCAGGTCCGAAGAGGAAGCCAAGAATCGGCTTACTAATATGAATAAGCTTAAAAATTTCGAAGCAGGAAGAAAATTCCAGAGCCTGCCATAGGAAGGAAAGAAATTTTCTGAATCGTGCAACCCAAGGATAATTAATTTCCACAGAGTAAATGTGGGAACAGGTCGCCTGACGGGAGTTACAAGGAAGAGGATCAAGAGAATTAAAAATTCATATAGGATCAGATTTAACAGACGAGGATCGAGCAATTCGAGACCTGAAGCGACGACGGAAGTCTAAATATTTATTCGGACGATTACTTCTCAAACTTACGAAAGTTTATTGCCCTGTCAGTAGACACCTCAAAGGCGGAGGATTATAGGTATCAAGAGGGATATTTGTATCATCATCATTATGACATACGAAAAGAAGAAACGCGATGCAGCAACTTAACTAAGACGAAACACTACACACATAACCTCATAGACTATATATATATATATATATATATATATATATATATATATATATATATATATATATATATATATATATATATATATATATATATATATATACATACACGTATTATATATATTTATATAACATATATATATATAATTACAAACACACACACATATATATATATATATATATATATATATATATATATATATATATATATATATATATATATATATATATATATATATATATACATGTATTATATATATTTATATAACATATATATATAATAAAACACAACACACACACACACACACAAACACATATATATATATATATATATATATATATATATATATATATATATATATATATATATATATTAATTTGGAAGATTAACTTAACTTAAATCGATTTTTGTATTGAAAAGATGTCCGACCAAAATACTTCTGATACAGGAAGGTTTACTTCTAGAACCTACTTTGATCTAATCCTGTCTTCTTATATTACAAGGCTTACTTCTTAAGCTAACTTCTCCATAATAAAGTTTGATGTTATTAAAAAAGATTTTTCTAGTTATCATCGTTAACGCAGAAACACTGATGACAACAGCAACAACACACCAAAAAATGGATATTATTGCAGCCTACCAAATAAAACATTAAAAAAGAAATAAGAGTTATGCTTTTTGTCACCAAGAAGTGACTATTCCCAGTATACCACATCATAGGCAGAGCTTTCAAGAGTCAGCACAAATATTGATATAGAATTTTTTATCTTTTTAATTGAGGAACAGAATTGCCCGGGAACATGAGGAAATGGCCACAACGTGGTCAGAAACTACACTAAGTATTTTATAATTCCATCATATTTTATAATTGCCTCACCGACAGAAATAGAAGTCAAGATTATTTCTGACAATGACTAGCCTTAAAGCCTCGGTGTCAACGTCTCGGGAAGTAAAAAAAAAAAAAAAAACAAGGGGGAGGGAGAAACCTCACGAACATATCAAACAGAGACATGAAAGACAAGATAAAATTAGATAAGGAAGTTAAAAGAAGACGCCATGAACACTCTAATTAGATTATCTAGCAAAAGGCAAACTAAACCAGAGAGAAAAGCAAACAAAGGTAAAACTCCATGTAAAGAAGGAAACAAAAATACTAAAGAAAAACACTGAGGGAAATGATAATAATGTGACTAAATGAAAAGAAAAATGTCTGTCATTTATACAATTAAGTCAAAGGCAGGGGACAATATCAATAAACAAAAACACTGTCAACAAAGGTAAGGAATTCTCTCATATGATGGAAACAAAATAACTTAGTAAATTTCGTAACACATGCCGATGAAAATAAAGTATATGTTAGGTGAAAATAAGTAAAATGAATAAACAGAACATGACAGAGTTTGGTGAAAACAGATAAACAAATGGATAAATAAAACAAGAATGAATATATATACACACACACTATACACACACACACACACACACACACACACACACACACATATATATATATATATATATATATATATATATATATATATATATATATATATATAATAAATGTGTGATGAGCAAAACCAGTCACTATTTACAAATTTCTTCACAACCCTTAAACCCTAAAATAACGCAAATGGTACAATACAAATTATACGACCCAGATTTGAGCAACAACAAATGTTTAACAGTATATCAAAGTTTCAAAAGATTTGAATTGTTACAAAAGCTAATAAAATTATTCCTTCTCACCAGTGGAGAAATGGAGAGCTGAAATAAATAATTCTGTCCTACTTGCAGCCTGGCACGTGGACAGTTCAAGTACACGAGATCCGTGGAACAAGTCTGAGATTAACCTTTATAGCCCCATATACCTTCGTCGTCTCTTATGCCAACTGACCACAAATAAATAATTAAAAAACACACGTGACTAACAACTGAGTGTTGTTACTCAAAAAATGCCAGTTATAGACTCGAGCAGTGGTGCAACCCGACCAGTGGTTTAGAATAAGATTATACTCTGGATAAGCCTTCCCATCTTTTCACACTTATTTGTACTCCATGTTTGCCCAACACACACACACACACACACACACACACACACACACACACACACACACACACACATACATACATATATATATATATATATATATATATATATATATATATATATATATATATATATATATATAATATACAAACTTGAATAACAAATATAACACATAAAACATCATTACATATATCGATAGCTACTTGAACTGCATATAACAAAATTTACCCATGAGCAACTTAATCCTATGTCGTCAAAGGACGAAATAACTCAATCAGTCGA
>NC_089753.1:6084955-6092455 GCF_040412425.1 Macrobrachium rosenbergii | reverse complement strand
TAAATTTATTAAATAAAAATTAAATACGAATAAACCTCAATATCTTTTAGTAAAATGATTCAAGATAAGAATACGTAACACCATTGTTTCAAAAAAAGATGAAATTGAAAAATACTATCGAAATGGATCTCATTCCCCCGTTACAAAGTGGAAAATAATGAATGTGATAAATATTGAAAGAATATTTGCTATTATCTGGTTAATCAAAAATTATAATTTAAGTACTTAAGAAAATGAATGATCATTTCAGATTTGAAAATGCTGCTAAGAAAATAAGGAAATCTAAATTTCGCGTGAAATGCTTTCCGTTTTCAAGTATCATAATTGTAAAATATAATACCACTACCAGTAAAATAACTGGAAATACGTAACGATTATTTTCTAATGAAATGAGTAATGAAATAGATTTTCCGATGATCTTTTCCATGTGATGACACAAGCTAAAATAAATTTACGAATACCACCCGGCGTGTAGATTAATTCGCTCACACGATGTCTCGTGGGCACAGTTTCTGGCGTGCATTGGCATTTTGCACCTAAGTTTTCAAGTTTTCCCTAAGCCAACGTGTATCTTTAGGCAGTGTTACACGAACGAAATATTAAGCCACTTCAGATTTTCCGTTTATCAATGTTTATGTGCTTGGTGCAAAATCTGGCAGCAAAACACCAATACCCAAAGATGTCAGAAGAAGAGAACTTGTACCCCGACTCAAAAGGGGGAAATCCCGGATGCGCAGGCTGGTAAGGTCCACAAGTATAAACGTACTGTTCACGTGTCCAGTCTCTTGGGTTTCTCACACATGGATGAACAATGCAGAAATGCCCTTTTAAATGATGCGATAAACAAGGATGAATTAGCAACGATAAAAGAAGAGACGAAGAACAACGGTGTAGTTGCAACATACGAAGATGAGCATTTGTGCTGTAAAATACAGAAAAAAAACCAGCGCATTTGTTGAACAAAACACTAGCGCATATTTGCAAAAAAGAAAAAAAAAAGGAGCACATCTACAAGTTGAAATAAAACAACATCGTCTTTACAAATTAAAACAAAACGCAGAGGACGTCTGTAAAATAAAATACGACACAAGAACGCATTCGCAATATCAATTAAAACAAGAGAACGTAGCTGTAATAAAACAACCACGTAAGACCAAAATCTCAAGATAAAATAAGCGCACATGTTTTGCGTGATAAAGAAAAGTGCAAGGCACTTTCAACGTGAAAAAACGCAGAAGACATTAAACGATGAAAAGCAAAAAGATCCAATAGCTCCCTAACTGAAATAATAAGAAAGCTGAAAACTGTAAAGAGAACAGCCAAATTTATTGTTGGTGCAAGTTCCTCCACGCACGTTTCAGAAAGAAATGACTCCTGCACTCTTGATGATAGATAACAAGAGCCTCATATTGATACCATTGCGCTACTGCAAGTCATTACCTTAGATTACCGACAATTTGATGACGTGATGACCTTGACAAAGTACCTTATTTTTCCTTTGTTTGTTTTGCAGCGTTTCTATACAAGGAAAGATTGTTGTTTTGACTGTGTTCATTTTTCCTATTTTCTGTAAGAAAGGTATATGAGCCATCTTATTTATTGTTTTATTTGTTTATTTAACATTAAATCATTCTCGACACATCTCGACTGTTTTTGTGTTAATTTTACAATGATCAATATATTATCTATATTCATAAACACGTTTACTGACTCTTTCCCTTGCATATCAGGAAATGTTTCTTAGCATATCAGTTTAACTATACTTTTTTCACCAATGTTAGAGATGAAGGTTTATTACGCATATTTAATTATGATTTCGCGGTTACTTCAAGCATGTTTAAAGGGTTTACAAAGTTTTAAAATTTTTTTTTATTCATTTGGCGACCTTTGTTTAAGAGTCACTCATGTCTTTTAACCGTATATTTTAAAATTCGCTTCAACTTACAAACTTTCATAACCGAAAATCTCAAACTTGTTTCTTCAACAAGGCTATTTTAGTTTTGAGCCTCTTGGTTTCCTCGTGTAATTTGAATAACTATAAAGGAAGAAAAATTCGGTATAATGACCGAAACTTGAGGCCTTTCTGACCATTCACAAAAACGGAAACATTTTCTTGCCCGTCGTGCACCACAATTAACTTACTGTTAGGTACATAATTCATTGATTAGAATAACAAAGGAACAATGGAATTTGGGACCATGTCGTTCCCTGTCACTCCCATAATGGATTGATCTCTGGTTTCTCGCTAGCATTAGGTGTGTGTGTGTGTGTGTGTGTGTGTACATAAATATATTTATAAAATGCATATAATATGTATACATACATATATATATGTATATATACAGTTGATTCATAGTGCAACTGCCAGGTTTTCCTCCTGTTACACCTTACAAACCTTTTACGGTCAATATCCGTTTCAGTGCTAAATGACCTCATAGGTCCCAGTGCTTGGCCTTTGGCATAAATTCTATATTCAATTCAACATAAATATAATAGAAATACATATACATATATGTACATACATATATTCATATATATATGTATATGTGTATGTATATATGTATATATATATATATATATATATATATATATATATATATATATATATATATATATTATATGTATTGAATTTATATTGTATTGAATTGAATAAAATTTAGGCCAACACTGGGACCAATGAGGTCATTTAGCGCTGAAACGGAAATTGGCAGTAAAAGGCTTGAAATTCGTAACAGGAGGAAAACCTCGCAGTTGCACTACGAGTCAACTGTTAGGAGAGGGTGGAAAGTACGATGGAAGAAAGAGAATATGAAAGGAGGTACAGTAAAAGGAACGAAAGGGGTTGCAGCTCGCATGAGGGTATATATATATATATATATATATATATATATATATATATATATATATATATATATATATATATATATATATATATATATATATATATATATATATATATATATATATATATATATGTGTGTGTACACACTGAAATATAAGCATATTTCTCACTAGAATTTCTGGGCGTTGCTGAGATTAACTCAAGGCCGTTTGAACGCAAGCATAAAGGCATTCTTCACAATGACTTAAAAAATAAAGATCTTGGAACTCGATATATCGGTGTATCAGGGTTATTCGACAAAAAAAAAAAAACGTTTTATTCCCATTTTTTCAATGCATACAGAGGACAAGTCTCAAGAGGTTATAAATAGTAAAAAGATTATATACGTCATACGTTTCAGTTCTTTTTCTTCCAGAGGCGGAGGGGATGGGTGACTTCATCAACACACACACACACACACGAGGTCACGTATAACAAGTGGGCCTACCCTGTCTTTATTTCTCCTCATTCATTTGCTTTTAAATTTTGAGGGTGATGGGAACGGAGACACGAAAATGAAAAAGGAGACCGAAAGCTACAAGAGAGAGGCTCACTCATGGCTTCTGCAAAATCTGAATCGCCACTCTATAAAATTCAGTCATCCGCACTCACCGTGAATATGACTCTCACGCTGCAGCAGAAAATCCATAAACGCAAACAGAAAAAAAACCCGAAAAGTGCCCCAGGAAAATAAGGTCATAAACACAGAGGTGTAAATACAATAGCGAATATGCACTTTTCTTTAAATAACAAAAGAAGAAGAAAAATGACAGGCATACACTTGCTCCTCCATGCAGTACAATGAAGTGCTTTCACTGGTAGGCTAATGCCACACGGCACTCCCAAGGAACATGAACATGCACCACCCTTCACAATGAATTTTACTTCAAATTTGATAACTAAATAGTATTTACCGTGAAGGAGACATGCGATATTACTGCAGAACTTTAAAGTTCCTTGAGGCTGACTCATTTCGTACTAATTGAAAACTTAATCATTTTAACTTTGGTAAAAATTTGTTTTATGTACCATAAATTTATGTGAATTAAAAATATCAGAATTTAGTTAAAAAAACTAAAACGTTTAACTCAAAAAATATAAACACAAAAAATATATCTAGTTCGTATCTTACTTACTTACTGTCTCTGAAAATCAGTCTAATGTAATTCCATCTTTTCGTAGCATTCTCTTCATACTTGTCAAAACATAACTTTGCCCTTGAGAGATATATATATATATATATATATATATATATATATATATATATATATATATATATATATATATATATATATATATATATATATATATGTATGTATATATATATATATATATATATATATATATATATATGTACATATGTACACATACATGGCTATTGTGGTGTGACAGGGAGCACTGTCGCCTACCAACCGAGGGGATCCATGATGCACTAATAAACGAGGACGGGCGGCTGGACTTGATTTCCTCATGAAGAGCCCATTAAGAGTCTGTTTACCTAAACTATAGACAGAATTAAACACCAAATCATCAAGTAAGTTTTAAAAGCTAGATAACATCTTCATTTGTTTTGCTTTGAATGAATTTTTTGTCTCCTACGTGAACCTAATGACAAGACGATTTATTGTGCATCTTTTCTCCCTCTCTATCTCTGCGTTGGCTTTTTCATGTGCTACTCATATCCAGCTCCTATCGTCTGTTGAGAGCTTTTCATCCCACAGATAGTTAAGGAAGCTTTTGAACCTGACATTCACTGATGGTCACCCATTCAAGTACTGACCAGACCCAATGTTGTGCATCCGCACTGATCGGTTTACTGCTCAGTCGCAATGCATACAATAAATATACGGAACTACTTTCCTTCTCAGCACAAGCTGTATTGCATAAAGGCCCCAGGCAACGCGAATTTCATTTCTCACAGATATCGGGACTGTTGGCTACGTTCTTGAGTTATATTAAGGTGTCATGACAGTGTAGGCTGCTTCTGTGATACTCAAACGTTTCATAGGATTCCTAGATATGGGTTCTTGGCTACAACAAGGCCTTCAAGGAAGCACTGGTCACGTTCTTAAGGTCTAACAGTTAGTTCTCATAGGAACTGCCTTCTTAAAGCCTATCACCGATTTCCCTGGAAGGAATGAACTGCCCGACAAGTTTGCCAATAATACATTACTCAATATTATTTGCATGACGCATACTCTCTCTCTCTCTCTCTCTCTCTCTCTCTCTCTATATATATATATATATATATATATATATATATATATATATATATATATATATATATATATATATATATATATATATATATATATTACACATTAAGTATCTATCTATCTATCTATATATATATATATATATATATATATATATATATGTATATATAATATATATATATATATATATATATATATATATATATATATATATATATATATATATATATATATATATATATATATATATTTAGCCACAAATATCGTTTAATATCGAATTCACTATAAACTGCAGATAACTTAAACCGAAAGGGAATTATAACTGATAAGTGCTTCTGTGCTGTCATGGATTCGAACGTGGGCCTTCGGTTTAGAACAATGATAAGCAACGACTTTGACCATCAAACAATATTTGTGGACACAAAAAGTCATGCGTGTAGAAGTGACAAAATCTCATATACATACAAACATATATATATATATATATATATATATATATATATACGTATATACATACATATATATATATATATATATATATATATATATATATATATTTAACCAACCTGTCCAGATTACAAATGAGTGATATTTACATGATAATAATTTCGTGATCATTTTAAGAATAAACTCTCAGTAGCAAATGTTGTTACGGGAAACAGTAAAAGATAAAGATTAAACTTCATATGGTTCACTAAGTCGAAGAGTAAAAGAAAAGAGAGAAGAAGGACGAAGTAACAAGAAAGAAGAAGTGGAAATGTGACGTAACAAAGAAAACCCGGAGCCAGTAACCCTTCGTTTCTCAGTGATCGTCACACCATGGCATTTAGCGTTATGAAATATTCTTCAGTATTTTTTTCTTTTCTCCTGATGAGTCACAGATTTCCGTTACCTCCAGGGGGCATCGACGAACGTTGCTCAACAGATCAATGGATGAGATCATCGTCGTTATTTAAGAGACTTCATGAACGAACAGTTTTAAAAGCTGCAATTACGTTCCAGATTGTCCGTTACGCTACCGCACGTCTCCACGAATGCACACCTTTAAAAATATGTAAGTATATGCATACGAACGTACACACACACACATATATATACGTGTATACATATATATATGTGTATATATATATACACACACACAACCTTAAAGCCGTTTTTTTTTCTAGGGGTCTATTGTCACACTTTAACTGCTAAGTAGTGGATGAACCCCCTGAACAGAAAAACTTCCACGATGTTAGCTGCTTCACTCACCAACAGAAACGACTTGTAAGAAATTATGTAATTTCTAATAATTCGTAAATATGTAGAGAATAAATTAAAACAAACATTTGTGCTTCAAGCGTTCGAGAAAAAAACAGTAACACGAAATGAAACACAAATTTCTTGGTGCTGAGTCCCCAATAACAACTTGTTTCTCCAAGAAACTGGTCCTTTTCCTCGATGGGAAGAGTGCGCTGGCCTTTGCATACCTCTGAAGGCTTTGCATGTGATGGACTTCCTTTTATTATTTGCAACGTCTCTCTCTCTCTTTCTCTCTCTCTCTATGAAGTTAAGACACCCTTGCCTACTGTGCTCCAGTTCTACTGTACACATATATACATACACACACACACACACACACACATATATATATATATATATATATATATATATATATATATATATATATATATATATATATATATATATATGTGTGTGTGTGTGTGTGACGAATTTTGTTTAACATTCTCTTTTATTAGTCCGTAGTATGATTCTCTTTCTCTCTCTCATAGGGCATTCATGAGATATTCCTATCTCATTTCCATCTTCACACTTTCACTGTAAGTTCTCATAATACTTCATCATAAACAACATCTGAAAGCAGCAACAACTAAAATGAAAGAGCTAATGGAAAAATACTCCCTTACACAAACAAATCTGTACTAACCTTTCTTTTTAAGCAAATGTAACTTCTATGACCGGTGTTTTTATATATTTTATTATCTGCTTTTCTTAATCGTCAACTATTTTCATTTCTGCTTGCTCCTATTTTTCAACATAGCCTTATATATACATATATATATACATACATACTATATAATATATATATACAGGTATATATATATATATATATATATATATAATATATATATATATATATATATATATATATATATAGAGAGAGAGAGAGAGAGAGAGAGAGAGAGAGAGAAAGAGCTGGGAAATAAGACCTAAAAACCACAAACACGTTCAAGACATGAAATGGCCCATCACCCGTCAGCGATCATCTTGTTTGCATCCTTACCAGGTCGGTTACACGGAACAAAAATAGACCGTAATAGGACGTGCCCTGCCTCAACAAAGAACACGCAAGAACTTTGTAAGTGCATGTGAGGTCCCCGAGGGCGAGGACGAACGCACACA
>NC_089753.1:6024955-6077455 GCF_040412425.1 Macrobrachium rosenbergii | reverse complement strand
ATATATATATATATATATATATATATATATATATATATATATATATATATATATATATATATATATATATATATATATATATATATATATATATATATATATATATATATATATATATATATATATATATTCTCCTTCACCTCTCCAACCACAGCCACTGACTATCATGCATCTAATTCAGTGGCGCGGTAGGCAGAGGGTGGTTAGTTTTGAGAGATGGTGCTCATATCGCGCCATCCACGCCTGGAATTCCACCTTGAAATCTCCTTCTAAGGCCTTTAAATAAATTTTCAGATGAGTTACATGGTATATACATACACTCCTTCACGAGGACAAAAACCCAACTGGTTTTCATATGAATTACAAAATAAGTCTCCACACAGAGCTTAGGAAACGATGGAACCATTATTTTGGAAAATTCGATTTTCGCTCCCCTCATATATTGCAGGAAGGTCTCCGCCCTAGGCGAAAAAGAACCATTCTAAAGGTATTCTGGAATTCTTTGTCTTTCTGCCTCTCACACTCCGTGAACGTTACCAAGAGGGAATTCTCATCTCTTTTCATAAATCAAATGGGCAAACCCCTCACCTGCGGCGTCGATGACCATGATAGTCGTGACGGCAGTTTGTAACAGCAAGCCCTCTGTGCCTCACTCTGTGTTCCTCCGGGGCTCTCTCCCGACACTTAAAACTGCGCAGAAGGAAGGACAAGCTCACCTCAAGCTCTTTATTGGAGGAAAACACTCCACAGCAATAAACATCCAATAAACATAATTTACGCAGCACCGAACACATACACGCTGGCATAACTGAAGGGTCATAAGTTAATCAAACTAATTATCAAGCCGCTATAAAATTTTTATGATTTTGTAAACAAAAGCAAGGAAAAGATATGTGCAGACAAAGCAACTTAACAGAGAGCGCAACATGAATCAAATATATATATTTAATGGTAACGCATAATATGGATTGAAGTCCCCTTTTTAAAAATTTTCACAGATGATCAAGTTTCTAAAGAAAGTTAATAAATTACAAACAGTGTGCATTATCTAATTCAAAACATTGTTTTAAAGCCAAAGATGCTTAAAGGTACATTTCCCACACGAATATTATTTCCTTCAACCGAAACACCTAGTAAACCTCCCTCCAAAAACCAAAATTCCTACGAAAACGACAAAGACTGCAATTAAAGCAGCATGATCAACAAAACAAATCAGCCGCCGAGTTCCAAGGTCATAAACTTCAGTTCATGACAATAAGCGTGATGCAAGGCATCATCGTCAACGCCTCTGCGAGTCTGGGCCTTCCAACTTTTCTGGTACCCAGAGGAGGCCGGCTGACGTTATCGCGTACTATTCTCTCTGAGGTCATGCGAAGGACATGTCCAAGCCATCTCCGTTCCCCTTTCTTCTTTATCTCTTTAATTAATGAACCTCTGTAATTTCCCTTATGGTATCATTTCTAACTGTATCCTGCCATCTGACACACAACATTTTCCTTAAAGCTTAATTCTCGCATTGACAAAATATTTTGGACACAAGTTTCACTGTCGTACATTATTTCAATCCATTTGATTTCCAAATCTATTCAGCCTACTGCCTGTCTGCTTGGCCTTTAGTAGTCTACTGTATACCGGATATCATCGTTCCTGACTATTTGACAGATTAAACCTCTTTAATCCTTTCTCCATTTAATGTTATTTCATTCCTTGTGCATACTATGTCCTCATTATTTGTGTTTTCCTTAGATCTATAAACGATGTATTCTGTAAAGCGAGCTTTGCAAATCTTACAGTGTTTTCCTGATTATTTTAAAATATCATCATCTGCGTAGTCTAAGTCTGGCAAATTTCTGTCCTCACTCCAATCTACTCCGTCTCTTCCATCGTCGACCACTTTTTTTCTATTATAAAATCTATAAGAGGGGCAAACAGCAAAGGTGAAACACCATTACCCTTGTTGAAGGCCACTTCACTGCAAATTCACCTGACAATAATCCACAACATCAACTTTGCATCTGCTTCGTTCATGGATAATTTCAATTAGCTTTACATATCTAAAGGGAATGCCGCAAGAAATATCAAAAGCCTTCTCGTAATCAACAGAAGCCATAACGGGATTTTTAAACTCTATATACTGCCGCACTGTATGTTGGAATAAGAATCTGTGATCTGTGCAACTCCTGCCTTTTCTCAAGCCTCCTGTTCATCTATAATATTTTGTATCAACAAGAATACATTCAGAGGTGTTTCTGAAACTCGCAGCAGACCTCCTTGGGCGTCTAGTGTGGACAAGCGGAAACGGGTAACAATGTGGCCCGATAGGCCAAAAGACAGATGACTCAAGGGGGGAAACTAAGCAAAGAAACGAGTCATGCAGAAAATAATGACTGAAACAGTAATCACGGTTATATTCTTAAATAAAAAACACGATCTCACTAATTACCAGCTCGCCCACATCTGCAGTGGTACCATCCCCCTCACAACCCTGTACAACCATTACCCTTTGATCGAACGGGAACTCACAAGGACATAGGTTGGAAGAAGTCGTCACCGGAAGTGGGTAAGGACTGTTTTCTTTTGTGAAGAGACCGACACAGACGTATCTCTCCAGGACACGCTCCCTCACTTCAAAAACTGTCCATGGACTTCAATGACTGGTCACATATCCGCTTTTTTACAGTTCTTCTCAGGCAGAAAAAGATAACCTAAGATGCTTCGATGGCACAAACCAAAAAATAAGCCTACACATGATTTACCATGTGACAATACACTTTTAAAATAAATTACAGACTCTCTCTCTCTCTCTCTCTCTCTCTATATATATATATATATATATATATATATATATATATATATATATATATATATATATATATATGTGTGTGTGTGTGTGTGTGTATAGATATATATATATAAATATATATATATATGTATATATATATATATATATATATATATATATATATATATATATATATATATATATATATATATATATATATATATATGTACTGTATATATGAAGCACCACAAGGAAGAAATGGAAAACGGTTGTAAATCCCGACCGGTGTCGACTTTAGTGCTAAGACATCTTCAGTCCTCTGAAGATGGCATAGCATTAAAGTCGACAACGGTCAGGATTTACAACCGTTTTTCAATTTTCCTCCTTGTGGTGCTTCATATATAAATCCCGTTTCAAGAATGATCACACACATATATATATGTGTGTGTGTGTGTGTATAGTATATTTAAAATTTCAACGCAGTGGCCTCTTAACATCTCGGCTTCCTCGAAATCTTTGCATAAATTTATCAGTAGGAGCCTGAAGCGTATCCAGAAAGTGATAGAGTCGAGAATTTGATAGGTCATTGTGGTTGCTAAAAAAATGTCCGGTAAAAGTGACTAGCCAACAGGTTATCCAAATACATGTATTCATATATATATATATATATATATATATATATATATATATATATATATATATATATATATATATATATATATATATATATTCATGCCACATTCAGGAACAAAACATAGGATTTATGACCTCCGGAAAGTATCGAGGTAAACAAGGCATTAAGTGTCAATAGCATGACATGGCAATGGAATTTTTGTACCTTAAAATTCATTTAAAGCGGCAAAACGGACCTCCGGTTGTTGTAAGAGGCTTAAAATCCCGACAGATAACAAAAACAGGAAGTCGATAACAGGTTCATGCAGTGGCCATTATGACTGACAGTCGAAGAATCTCTGGATCACGAAGTATTCAACAGAAATCTTGATAACATTCCGAAGTAAAATGCATCCTGGTATTTAATGCATACGAAAACACACGGATACAGAGGGAAAGGCAAGCGCGCGCGCACACACACACATATGTATATCTATATATATATGTATATTAGATATATATGTGTGTGTGTTTGTGTGTAAGAAGACCTAGAAAGTGCTAGATGGATGGAGCTGAAGAGGTACTGGAAGTGTAAGACTGTGCACAACATAAGGGTGAATGGCGGGTGAACAGGGGCTTAGATGCGCTGCTGTAGAGTCTTCTGCGCAGGGTTTAAGAATCGGCTAATTTTGTTGAACTGTCCTATTTTTTCACGGGAGTCAACTCTTGTTTAGGAAAACTACCTAATATCGAAAAGAATACTTCACTCCCACCATATGCCTGGTTGCGACTCACCATAGTGGACTAAATACCAAGTACCTCATTTATGAGAGACGTCAGAAAAAAACAAGGAGGCTCTTACCGAAATCGTTCTGCCTCTATCATAAGTCGTACACTCTCCCTCTGGTGGGCCGGTACTCTAGCCACTGCATGTGGCATTGGTAAAATATATATAAAATATATATATATATATATATATATATATATATATATATATATATATATATATATATATATATATATAAATATATATATATATATATATACATATATATATATATATATATATATATATGTGTGTGTTTGTTTGTGTGTGTTTGTGTGTGTGTGTATAAGTCAGACAAAGAGACTGGATACGTCGAGGATACGAAAGAGGCGATGCATTAACGATGGAGGAAAAAAAGTATTCAATTATCCAAGGAAGGCGGCTGGAAATAACCGAATAGTTTCTGTTTTATTCTTTTGTTAAAAATATGCTGGTGACGTAGACACACTCACACGTATTTATATATATACATACGTATACAGTATATATATACTTGTATATTATACATACATGTGTATTTACACATACACACACATATATGAGTGTGTGTGTACAGAACCAATATACTTTTAAAAAAGAAAAAAATAGAAACTATTCGGTTATTCCCTGCCGCCTCCCTGGGATGACTGAATACTTTTTTCTTCCTTCGTTAATGCATCTATATATATATATATATATATATATATATATATATATATATATATATATATATATATATATATATATATATATGTATATATATATACATATATATACAGTATGTATGAATCACGAAAACATGGAACGTGATGAATATATAAATAAAGGCAATGCCATGAAGGAAAGAGAAATAATGGAGTACTCCATTGTTTCTCTTTCCTTCGTGTCATTGCCTTTATATATATGCTATATACAGTATATCTAAATATATATATATATATATATATATATATATATATATATATATATATATATATATATATATCAACGTGCTTTTTCCCATTTTTGTATGGGGTAAGCAGATGCCTTCTTTTGAAGGACTTTTGATTTGGGAAGTCTCGATCGTGAATAATGTATATAGGCCTATACCAAAGAGAGGTGTGGGAAGGGTGTGAAATGTAAAAATTACAGAAAACAACAGATATTAGTGTCTAATCCATAGTTTTCGAGGTCCCTGAGAAGAACAGTGACACTCCCGATGCCCCTTAAGCCCAAGTTCAGCCCCCATAGAGAGGGTGGTGAGAAGGGGTGGGAAGGGGGTGACATGTGAAAATAATCGAAAACGACAAATATTAGTGTCTAATCCACAGTTTTCGAGGTTGCTGAGAAGAACAGTGACACTCCTGATGCCCTTTAAGTCCAAGTTCAGTCCCGATAGCAAGGGGGGTGGGAAGAGGTGGGAAGGTGGTGACATGTAAAAATAACTGAAATCTGCAGATATTGGTGTCTATCAGTAGCTTTTGAGGTTGCTGAGATGAATAATGAAACTCCCGATGCCCTTTAAGTCCAAGTGGGGTTGAGAAGGGGTGAATAATAAAATGTCAAAAATGACAGATATTAGAGTCTAATCCATAGTTTTCAAGGTCACTGAGATGAATAGTGACACTCCTGACGCCCTGTAAGTCCAAATTCAGCCCCGAGAGAAATTGGGAGTGAGAAGGGGTGAAATATAAAATGTCAAAAATGCTGGGCAATGTAACCATAACTGAAGCAGAGGGAGAGAGAGAGAGAGAGAGAGAGAGAGAGAGAGAGAGAGAGAGAGAGAGTTTTCCTGGGCAGTGCCAGGTTGGCTAGAGTATATATATATATACATATACTGTATATATATAATATACATATGTATATATACATATGTATATATATATATGTATATATATATATATATATATATATATATATATATATATATATATATATATATATATATATATATATATATATGTAACGACTGTTAATCAGGTTCTTTAACATACTCAGGACGGGGCTGTCATGACTGACGGCAGATGCAACAAACAAAGGAGGAGAAAACAACAAAAACAATAAAGAAAGCTTAAAATTAATTTATTTACAAGTGAGTCAGGTCTGGTAAAAAGATAAAAACCATAAATACAAAATGAAACAAAAGGCAGCTCTAAACAAAATCAAGTTAAATAAACAAAAAGTAGCTGTAAGAAAAAAAGGCAAAAATAAACAACAGCAGGCAGAAAAAAAAAACCAAACATAGGTCCTCCATCGGGGCACCAAGACAGCCCTCAGCTGCACAACAGGGACAAAAACCCATCAACCAGAAAACCCCGATGGAGACGTCAGGACAGCCTCACGCTGTCATCAAAGATGAGCAGCTCGTGGTCACACGACTACTCATGGTCACACTCCACCTCTACGACGTGCTCCACTTCGTAGGCGTGCTCCAATTTGCTGCTCAAAAACTCGACCAACGTCGACTCCAAAACTGCCTGCTGCTATATTCCGCTGCCCTACCAGACCCGACTGAAGCAAGAAACACGGCAGTTCACCAACGAAAACATCAAAACATAAAAAACTTGAAGGTAAGGAGGCAGCAATCCAAAAGGGAACGAGCGGGGAACCAGCAGTTCCCGCAAAACCATCATAACGTGACAATGTATATATATATATATATGTATATATATATATATATATATATATATATATATATATATATATATATATATATATATATATACGTGGTGTGTGTGTATAACAATGTCTAAGCAAATAATATTAAATCGATTTTCTGTTATAAATAAAAATTTTGCAACTTATCCTCAAAAGATTTCTTGGCATATTGGGAGCAAAATACGATGGTATTTCAAACCCATCATAATTAAATGGCGCTGTATAGCATTAGACCGATGGATGCTGTAAAAGGCTTAAATATATCTAATAATAATAATAATAATAATAATAATAATAATAATAATAATAATAATAATAATAATAATAATAATAATAGGCCACAATAAAAGTTCTGAAAAAAATATATTAAAATCTACTGGAAAATTTTTAAGGATTTCTCGTTCGTTATTACCAATAATAATAATAATAATAATAATAATAATAATAATAATAATAATAATAATAATAAAAATAAATATTTCGCATTATTTCTAAAAAAACACGAGAAGCCATGACACAGAGGAAGTTGAATAGGGTACCTAAAAATAGATATCTTCGGGATTAAATCATGCATCAGAATAAGGATTCATTACCCGGAAATGACCCAGCAAATATCTATTCACAAACACAAGGTTGAAGGTCACGTGATGCATTAATGAATCTCTACTTGTGTTGTTATATGCAGTGACATTTTTAGGTAATTATTATTATTATTATTATTATTATTATTATTATTATTATTAGTAGTAGTAGTAGTAGTAGTAGTAGTAGTAGTAGTAAAAAAAGTAGTAGTAGTAAGTAAAAACTCCCGCACATCACAGAATGCCATACTAAATGACCTAGTACTGATTTTATTTTATCTTCTTCATTATTTATTCGAATATTTTCTTTTTTTCTGAATAAAAAAACCTCTGAACTTAAAAATTCGACTTGATTCACACCGAGTAAGATAAAAAGCACCGGTATTTCTTCTTCTTAATCTTACTCTGCATCTTTACCATTTCTCCTCATTCAATATAAAAAACACCCAAAGACTCCAACTTCCCCTTGTTGAGGATCTAGCACTGTTTTTTCTTTTATTTGTTTCATCACTAGCGTTTCTACTCTTTAATTAAACTATTTCTAAGTCTCCCAATCCTTACAAGATACACATTTTTTTTCGAGTTTTGTAGTTTAGTTTTTCTTCGCATTACTCATTTTCTTTAATTAAAAAGTAAAACTTCCTGCTTGCGACACAGCGCCATATTCAAAAGTTAAAGCATTTTAAAAATTCTCGCATAAAATAATCCACAAAATACACTGTCCTATATCACTGACAAAACCACCCATTACACTACACTACCCATTAACGTTTGGCCAGCAACTTTTGGAAGCTGTTCCTTTCTTTGGAAAAATATTCTTTTGTACTTACTGCTACTTACACAATTACAGTATTATTAATGACTAGATGTAGCAGTTAAAATAGCTGTAATACACAGTGCAAATGGAAAGACCAGCTGAAACATGACGAAGTATAAACAAAGACTCGGAAAATCATCACATCCCGCAACCCAAACTTCTGGACTTGAAGTCTGCACATCAGTTGAAATGTTCTCACAAATCTCCTGTATGTTAGACAAAACCAAGAAAATATAGGTATGTATTAATACTGTAATGCACACAAAACTTTTTTTGTCCTTGCATATCCTTATGGAGACGAAAAATTAGACGGATAAACGAACAGGAACACGTGCACAAACAACATGAAACACTAGCCACAAGCACAAATAATCACGTCGTACCACGACAGGTACGCGTCCAAGCATAATCATACACACAACAATCATAAACAAAAGACTAAGCATCAAACCGTCATACGCAGGCACACCAACACATACAGACCACAAACACATACAACACACAAACACGCCAGAGAACCTTCACTGCAGAGGAAGATGGGGTTGGGGGCGGAGAGCGGTGTTAACGTCTCTATGTAGTTTAGGCATAAAGGGAAAAAGAAGGGTAACGCAAAAAAGAGTTGATTAAAAGAGAAATAAAAAAAAACGGAAATGGAAGTAGAGTTCTAGAGCACAATAGTACAGACAGAATGAGTCACCTAACCAAAGAGTCAGAGTAAGAACACATGGAAAACAGGGGAATCAAAAGAGTCCCTCAGGCTGGAAGTAACGACTACGTATTTCTACTTTAAAATAGAAGTTACAGAATGACATTGAGGGTACTGCAAGTCACACCAAATCTGCCAGGCCATCCGGGCTGGAGCGGAGATGCCGGGGGTGATCAAGACAAGAGCTCTCAGCCTGTGGCTATCAAACTGCGCCAGTGCTCACCCCGAATAAGACATTCCACCGATGGTGAAGGTTACGTCCGGCACTTGAAAAGCAAGTGACGTCAGGGTGGATTCCAGGGATGTTTATTGTTTGACGACGATAAAAGCACTGGTGATCATGAAACGTAATTCGATTTCATTGATGAAAAAACATGGAAAAATAGGCCCATGTCTAGGAAAAGAGAAGATAAAGGGAAGTTCCTGAGACGATTATTCACACACACACACACACACACACACACACACACACACACACACACACACACACACACACATATATATATATATATATATATATATATATATATATATATATATATATATATATATATATATATATACTATATATATATATATATTGGAGACGATGCTTGTCAAAATGGACGAAATATATTCTTATTGATGAGTACAAGTTGAAAGGATTTGCACAACTTTAAAAAAAACTGCGTCAGGGTGAGTTCCGAAAATTTCTGTTTATTGATGACGGCAACGACAACATTGATGAAAGTACTAATAACAATGACGATTGAACGAAAGCATTTGGACTGATGGATATCTGAAATAGAGTAGATCCCAGAAGAGTAAATAGGCGCATACTTACTTTGAATACAGATGAAAACACGCCTCAAATATGAAAGGCAAGTGATTATAGCCAGTCTTACATGCATTTATATATTAATGGGGATACCCAAGATTTTAGCGGCGGTTATCAAAATGGGGATGGGAAATTTGACTGATGAATGCACAAACTTAAAAACCACAGCGGCACTTCGAACACTTGCGGAGTAATGCTGAATTATAGCTGTTATATGCATTAAACAGTAATACTGATGATAGCGAGGAAGAGTGATAATAAGGCATTCAGTATTTATAAAAAAATATATATAGGACATTTAATTATTGACCACAAATTTTATCAAAAATACGTATTAGACAGCAATGTACTTCAGTTACATTTTTTTTTCGTTTTGATACAGATGGAAAGAACATGAAAAAGATTTTTAATAATAATAATAATAATAATAATAATAATAATAATAATAATAATAATAATAATAATAATAATAATTATTATTATTATTATTATTATTATTATTATTATTATTATTATTATTATTATTACTTAATTTTAGAATTATCACTAACAGAACTCAAGTAGTTATAAAAAAAAAGCATGAAGAAATAATAAAATTACTGATAATTTCACAACGAAGTTACCAACCAACCATAATAAAACCATTCGTAAATTCATTAGGAAGTGACCGAAAGCACCACTCTCTTGCAACCCCTAAGGAATAAAAGGCTCATGGGTACAACAAAGAGGAGTGGGGAGTTCCTAATCGAATCCCCAAAAACGTTATCCAAACACAATCGACTCAGTCTTTTCGGGACCAAGCGAAGCAGTGAGAGAAAGGCGCTGAACACTTTAATGATCTCGCAGTGTTAAGAAGACACCCCAGTTTCAGATGCACATTTTCTCTCCCTTATTTTTTCTGCAAATGTTTCGCAACGTCGATGATGGAGCTACAATGACTTCAGCGAAGATGACTGGTGATCACCATTGTTTTTGCTCAGTGATGCAACGGACAAGGAGAGATACAACAATGTGTTATAACACATATACGTATTTTTTCACAGAAAGAAGGGCAACGGAAAGGACATATATACAACCCATATACCAAACTCTCATTAACACACACGTATACATACATACATAAATAATACATACATACATATGTATACGTATATGTATATATATATGTATATATATATATATATATTATATATATATATATATATATATATATATATATATATATATATATATATATATATATATATATATATATATATATATATATATATATATATATATATATATGATTTAGGCAGAATAACTTCGATTTTAAAATACATGTACAGCACAATTACCAAAACGATCAAAAGTAAGAACGCAAAACCCAAACATGTGAAATGAAAAAATAAGATCACTGATAAATAACGGCTAATAATATCTGAAGAATTCGAGTAAACGAAGAAATGAATAGACATGGAAAATGAAAGAATGAAGAAACCAGTCAAATAACTAATGAAATGAAATAAAAAGCTGAACTCATGAAAACTAAAGCAGAAACGAACACCACAGAAAAGTGAATTCTAAAAGAAAGAAACAATGGAAAACGCAGAAAATACGAGAGCTCAAAAATGAGGGGTGGGTCACCTGTACTCACTCATTTTTGTCCAGAAAATGTTCAAGGTAACCCGGATATAAATAGCATTAATAGCGGGCGTTGTGACCGAATATATATATAAAAAAAATCAGGTTATTATCATATGTTTGGATCATGAGAACAGGAGAGGGTAAACCAGCCAGAGAGAGAGAGAGAGAGAGAGAGAGAGAGAGAGAGAGAGAGAGAGAGAGAGAGAGAGAGAGAGAGAGATAACAAAACATATGAGCTACGAATTCAATCTCAGACCATGATATAAAGTTTGAAAAGCTGAATATAAATTTCTTAAAAATCTATAAAATATAATGCGCTGAGAGAGAGAGAGAGAGAGAGAGAGAGAGAGAGAGAGAGAGAGAGAGAGAGAGAGAGAGAGAGATAACAAAACATATGAGCTAGAATTCAATCTCAGACCATGATATAAAGTTTGAAAAGCTGAATATAAATTTCTTAAAATCTATAAAATATAATGCCATGGAGATAAAGTTTAAAAAGATGAAAACATATAGCTAAATTCAATCTCAAATGATATAAAAATTTGAAAATGAATATCTATAAAATTTCTGAGAGAGAGATAAAATAGAGAGAGAGAGAGAGAGAGAGAGAGAGAGAGAGAGAGAGAGAGAGAGAGCTACGAACCCAAACTTAGACCATGGTATAAAGTTTGAAAAGATGAATATAAATTTCTTAAAAATATATAAAATAAAATGCGCTGAGAGAGAGAGAGAGAGAGAGAGAGAGAGAGAGAGAGAGAGAGAGAGAGAGAGATAACAAAATATATGATCTACGAAATCGGTCTTAGACCATGGTATAAAGTTTGAAAAGCTGAATATAAATTTCTTAAAAATCTATAAAATATAATGCGCTGAGAGAGAGAGAGAGAGAGAGAGAGAGAGAGAGAGAGAGAGAGAGAGAGAGAGAGAGAGAGAGAAATCTTAGACCATGGTATAAAGTTTAAAAGATGAATATAAATTACTTAAAAATATATAAAATAAAATGCTTTCTAAGAAGATTAAATCAAACTTAAAAATGGTACAAAGTTTGAAAAATGAATATAAATTTCTTAACAATATATAAAATAAAATGCTGAAATGATTATTGAACGAGAGAGAGAGAGAGAGAGAGAGACGAGAGAGAGAGAGATAACAAAATATATGATCTACGAAACTTTCTTAGACCATGGTATAAAGTTTGAAAAGCTGACTATAAATTTCTTAGAAAAATAAAATAAAATGCGCTGAAAGAGAGAACCTAAGAGCATAAGGCTTTTGTTATTCTTTCTAATAAGATTAAATTCAAATAAAAACATTTCACAAAAATAATTTTTATATCTAATAAATCTTAAATGATTATTGAACGTGATAAGACATAGTCTTCCCTTTCTATACTTTCTGACATAGGTAAGAAAAGAATTGTGAACCTAATTTATTCCTGCAATTAATAAGTAGGATAGAAATAAACACAAATAACAGGTATAATATATATATATATATATATATATATATATATATATATATATATATATATATATAATAAATATAATACACACATATACATACATACATACATACATACATACATACATACATACATATATATATATATATATATATATATATATATATATATATATATATATATATATATATGTGTGTGTGTGTGTGTGTGTGTGTGTGTGTGTGTGACTGATAAAAGAAACTGTATATATCGAGGTCATTATTATAAATCTCACTCGATCCTTACCACGTGATTTTTCTAATTTATTTACGACACCTTAATGCTTTGCCGAAAGCAGAAAGTTCATGCGCATGCGCTAATTAGACGAAACGAAAACGCGCAAATGGACAGTATCGGCCAATCCAGTTTCCTTGCATCCACATTCTTTTATCCAGATAAAGTGTCCCGTCAATGAACGCTAAGCACGTTGTTTGATGACGTCATGCTTGCGTGATCACGCGACCTTGTGCTAAGAAAAGAAAAAACGTGGAGCCAAAGGGCTCTTGGCTTCTTAGTGCACATGGTTCGGTTAGACTCGTTTAGGTAAGATAATCAATAATAAGACATGAAAAGAGAAAGGTCAGAGCACAGATTCACATCCCTGCCTCATTAAATAACAAGTATTAGTGAGAGCTGCAACAGCTTTCAATGAGCTCCGAAACCCAATGGGGTAAAAACAAGTCACTTTTCTGAACAAAATACACGAAAAATTCCATCGAGTATTTAACATACCATCCGAGGACAATGGAGTCTAATTATAGTTTGATATCAACATCCCTTTGGAGTCATTGGGGTGGGGGAGGGGAAAGTGGAGTGTCCGCCTGATCTACCTGTACAAACCCTCCCCCGCCCCCTACCTCCCGCACTACTGAAGAATCCCTGGGCAGGTCCTTTCACAACTGGTGTCCCCGTCTAAGGGGTTGAAAATTTAACCTTTGTCAGCTCTCTCTCTCCCCTCTCTCTCTACACGTACGTTCTCTTATATTTATATATATATATATATATATATATATATATATATATATATATATATATATATATATATATATATATACACACATATATACAGTATATATGCATATATAAATATGTATTTGTGTGTATGTATACATATAACATAGTAAATACATGAACGTTCGCTTAATAAAATATATATATATATATATATATAGTATATATATATATATATATATATATATATATATATATATATATATATATATATATATATATATATATATATATATATATATGTGTGTGTGTGTGTGTGTGTGTGTGTGTGTGTGTGTGTGTACATGTAACATACAAAATACAAAAACATAACTGTAAACTAGCTAAATGTAATATTTCTTACTTATTAAGTATGGCAAGAATGACTTCACATAAAATAAGTTATATCAATTTTCGATGACCTAAAAATGATCGAATTACAGGGATATGATTTTATGGTCAGTTTCGACATTTTCTCACTTTACACCAATTTCTCAAAGATTGAAAATAGCAATATTTTCACAACTAGAATATAAAAACACAAACATTCAAAACTAAGTTGACTGAACTGGCTCTTAACGACAATGAACGGATTAACCAATAAATTTTTTGCTATTTTAAGCCTAATTTCTATCGACGCTACGGAGATGTCACAATTTTGATAGTTGAGAGCGAACAGCCAGCAAGGCTAATCTGCTTCTGAACTCCATAAATACAAAACATTAAATCAATTTCACCGCTGAATGAGAACAAAGCAACATGTTACCTTTCTAGATGCACTCGTTTCTCGACAAAGTAAGGATTTCAACATTATGGTCTACAGGAAACCAATACTGTATTTACCGGTTTGTGGGTGAATTTTCCCCAAGTATTTTATAAGAATTTTAAGCTTAAATTACCCACTATTTTTTCGGGCTTTTAGACTAACTAGTATATAAGAATTATTTTAAAAAGAAAAACTAATTTTAAAAACTTTTCTAAATGATCATGTCTAAGAACTTTCTCAACAGAATGCATACTCCACTTCCAAAGCTAATAGAGGCTCAGCGGACATTCTACTTAAGATGCCACTCTTGAACGACAAAACACGTGATTTTTTTTTTAAGAAAGAGATGTATTCAGTTTTTAATAAATGTTTTTCGCAAAACAACACTTCAGTGATTTTCTAGTGCTACAAAATTAAGAATTTTGTCAGTCATTAAAAAAACTGCTCATTTTTATGAATCGGGAATTGCCTACAACTGCAAAATTTATAATTAGGAATTGCATACAAAGACGACTGTCCACATTGCCATCTAATGAATGTTGGCTTTCCTACTATTCCATATACCATAATCATAAAAAGGTTTGTTGTAGAACTGGAACCGTTGCAAAGGCCCTGTATTTTGCCATAAGAGCTCACTATGAGGTCTGCAACATTCATGTAAACTTGAGGACTTTCAGGTTCCATTTGAAGTAACTTCGAAAATGAAATTAGATTAGCAGACTCCATATCCATAAGAAAATTAAATCCTACTTTAAAACTAGGCCGTCCAGCTTCTCTTTGAAACTTTATCAGTATTAGCGTTTTGTATTCTTTGTTTATATGTAATATATATGTGTACGGAAACAAAGAGTAGTATCTCCCAAAGTAATTATATCTATTCATCTCTATCTCTCTCTCTCTCTCTCTCTCTCTCTCTATATATCTCTCTATATATATACATATATATATATATATATATATATATATATATATATATATCTATAGATATATATTAATATATATTATATATATATATATATATATATATATATATATATATATATATATATATATATTCACTTTCTCCCTTGTACCAGAATCCTTTGGCGCCGAAAGAGCCGAGACAGGGGCACTGGCCTTCCTTCACAATGTAGTAATTCTCGAGAACAAAATTCTTGAAAGTGTTACAAACTATCCGAAGTGTGTTTGTGACCTCGATACGGCAAAACACACTCATGTACAAACAAAAGTTACAACGACCTCACCGCGCACGGTCGACATTGTTGCAGTGACAACAGAGAGAGAGAGAGAGAGAGAGAGAGAGAGAGAGAGAGAGAGAGAGAGAGAGAGAGAGAGAGAGAGAGAGAGAATTCATGAAACCTTGGATGGGAAATTTATATTTTATTTAACCTTAACGAAGAAAAAATAATCAAATGAGTAAGAGACTTAGGGGGAGAGTCTACGATTTATTATAAATAACTGGGAGATTTTGAACTCTCTCGGTTAGCTTATGACAGAGAATAAACATCCACAACTTGACTGTTGCTGATGCGCATCTCTTGTATACAGATGTAGCCTTTCAGTCAAGTTCGATTCCGCCAAAGACGATGCAAATAACGCAACTTTTTTGGATAAAAAAATCATCGCTACATTCTGCTATGCTGCGGAATTTGTTTGGAAGCTTGTACAGATCTTTCCCTGTCAAGATTATAATTATGATTCCTACTGTTTTCATTTACTTATCTTTTCCTTGATGATACTATTTACTTCAGGTCGATCATTATTCATCTATTAGTCTTCTATGCAAGTACCTGTTCACTGTTTACAGGTGTATGTGTATGCATATATATACATATATGTACATTTTATACACACAAACACAAACATACATATACAGATATCTTCTTCTTTTTTAACGTGCTTTTTTCCCATTTCTGTATGGGGTAAGCACGATGCCTTCTTTTTGAAGGACTTTTGATTTGGCTTTGGGGTAGACCGTAGTCTCGATCGGCTGCCCTGCCTGACATCGCTTAGACCCCGGTAGCATATGGTACATGTATCATACCAGACCCAACGCCCTTTCTCCCAGCAGCGAGAAGTTGTTGCGCGGGTAGGTCGAGAGTTCGAGACGTGTGAGATGTTTGTTTATGTTTTTAGATGATGTTGGAGTGGCTTTGTTTTGTGTGTGTATTTAGTCTGTAACACCCATTTGCTTTTTAAGCAAACCTATCCGTTGACTACATACATAATCCCAGGGTGTCTACACGGATAGCAAAGTGTCTGCCTCTCTGATCAGTCGGCTGCGGATTTGAACCCGCGCCACATACTTCTACGAAGTCCGAAGCTGCTGCTGTAACCGACTGTGCCATCGAGGCTCCATACATACATACATATATATATATATATATATATATATATATATATATATATATATATATATATATATACATATACGTATATATACACACTTATATATGCTTAATTTTCAAGCTACGTTCAAAGGTTTCTTTATATATAACGAAAATTTAGCTGTGATTATCTACTCACAGGATTTTTTTAAACTCCATGACAGTTGATCTACTCATGAGTTCCAAACCCGGATGAAAGATTAAGGTTGACGCATGTACCGTCTCTCTCTCTCTCTCTCTCTCTCTCTCTCTCTCTCTCTCTCTCTCAAGATTTTGGCTCCATGGCAGGAACTCCAAGAACGTTTTAGCAGCGCTGAGTCTCAAGATGTTTACCTTTCAAACTGATCTCTAACAACATCTTGCATTCAATTCAGTATTTTTTTTTACGCGACTTGAATGAATATGCGGAAAAAATAAGCACGTTAATACATTCGTACACAAAAAATTAACAGATTAATTTTCTGGCTGTGAGCGAGTAACTACCAAACATAACACTCACACACGCACACACAAGCGCGCACACACACACACATATATCTATATATATATTTATAGGCCTACTTTTTCTTCTCTCCTATTTTTACAGAACTTCCCAAGATGTTTCTATCCTGAACAGCTTTTATTCATATTACATATATATATATATATATATATATATATATATATATATATATATATAACATATATACATATATACTGTATATATATAAATATATATTATATATATATATATATATATATATATATATGTATATATATATATTTGCATGTAGTGTAGGAGGAAAGGGGTATAAATTCATAATATACTAAAACTTACTGTTGGGTTCACAAATCATTTTCCAGAGAAATAGTTGAATGATATATATAAAGAAAGAATAATGCTACGCATAAGTTCTAATGTCAAGGCAACGAAGCAGAGTACAGAATCACTCACAGAAATAACGATCTCAACCTTTCACGATATGCCTGTGACTCTGGAAAGGTCAGGGTACAGGGGATATGATTCGTGGGACTCTACTTGAAAATTACTAATCAAAAACACTTGCATATATTCAGTGAGAGGTCCCTGGGTTGGATTTCCGAGCGAGACAGAACGCATTAGGTGCATCCTTTATATCACAATGTGCCTCTGTGAAACCAAAACCCGAATTATGTACAGATAGTTAGTCGAATGCGGTGAGAGCAACAAGGGCAGAATTGGTTAGGGCCAAGCAATATCCAAAGGGCCAAGTACCTCATCCCAAAAGACTTGCTGACAACCGGAAGGCTGACACCTTGTGGATATCTTTATACTAGAGAGAGAAGGCATATGAGGATTTTATATATATATATATATATATATATATATATATATATATATATATTGTCACGATGCAAACCAAGAACCTGGTTATTACACAACTAATCACAGATTTCAAAAATATACCTCTCTTCAGACAGATACCTGGACCCTCATAACAAAAGAATTACGACTGACTACTCTAAAGGTAACAGTGATCCCTTAAAAAACTCATTAATCATGTGAAAAATCAAACTAAGTTTATCAAAAAAAATTGTGAGGCATCATCAGTTAAGCAAGAAATATACTAGAATAAAAGGGCATCACTCCATCAAACAACTTTAACTGTTTCCCTGGTCTTAATTCACTTTAGCAAAACTAAAGGAACAAAACATGTTTATCACTTTGCCTTATGCACACAATTAATCCTATTCACTGGTGGTCAATAAATGAAACACTGTTTTTAAAAATTTAAATACAAAAATTTATTGTTAAATTTAAAATTTATAATTAGAATTCACAATTTGAAACAAATTTACTATTACTTGAAAACAACACAAAATTTAATTAATTCTTGAATTAAATTATTAAACATAATTAAATCACAAAACTTTAATTTATCAAGAAATTAAATTAATCAAACAAAATTTAAACTATCAAGAATCACTCAAGATTTGAAAAGAAAATCTTAATAAATGAAAATTAAATCAAGTATACAATGTTAAATTATCAAGAAATATTTAAAATGCTAAGTAAATAAATGTTAAATCTCCAATAAAAAAAAATCAAGAGATTGCAAACACAAGAACACACAAAAATACACAAAAGATATATCAATAATAATTTCACTTAGGCAAAAATTTTCCTAACTCACCTTATTATACCATGGTAATAATAAGTAAAATTCACTGTACCTTACACAAGCTTGTGAAAACCTTTGTAAAATCTGGCAGCTGCTTGTAATTTCACAAAACACTTTTTACCAGGCACCGTTACTGCCAAATAATTTTACTAAATTCAGATCTCAAAAGCTAATACTACTACCAGTGACCACAAATATATTACATTAAATATTACTCTCTTTTTAAGAATGAGAGAGAGAGGGAACCAAACTGAACGGTCTCTGAAATAAGAATGAATATGAACTAATCTGAGGATTCCAATATGAAATTCAACAGTCATATGACATCACTAAGGCATTTTGGGGATGAGATACGAAAGCAACAGTTTTGAACACGATCAGAACAATACATGACGTAATCGATCATGAGCTCTTACTCTCAAAATTACATACGTGACCAAAGCCATGAAATCTTAAACATGATCACACAGATGGCAATTGTTATTCCCGACCTGTCATCGCGTGAACCAAAACAAAGCGGAAAACCCAACACAATGTGCTCCTCTTATATGAACTGATGACAGATGAAGTGAAACAAACCTCAATAGGACACACGTGTTCTTTTGAGATCTGACACTACATTATCATTATCATTACACATAATACATGATAAATGAAAGAGTAAATATTACAAAGGCCACATCATGAATATATATATATATATATATATATATATATATATATATATATATATATATATATATATATATGTATATATATATATATATATATATATATATATATATATATATATATATATATATATATATATATATATATATATATATATATATATATGTATATATATATATATATATTATATATAATATTAATATATATATATATATATATATATATATATATATATATATATATATATTTATATTTATATTTATATTTATATATATATATATATATATATTTATATATGTATATATATATATATATATATATATATATATATATATATATATATATATATATATATATATATATGAGTATTAAGCCTATTTGACCATCCCATATACATATAGCGTACATATATATGTACATATACATTGCATCTTAATTAGGTACTTCACAACGCATGATTACCATGAAACTGTTAATAAGGCACACATTATTATTATTATTATTATTATTATTATTATTATTTTTTTTTTTTTTTTTTTTTGGTCTATCGACTGGGTGGTTTTTATAGTGTGGGGTTCCGGGTGGCATCCTGCCTCCTTAGGAGTCCATCACTTTTCTCACTATGTGAGCTGTTTCTAGTAGCACACTTTTCTACACAATTCCTGGAGCTACTTCGGCATCTAGTTTTCCCAGATTCCTTTTCAGGGATCTTGTGATCGTGCCTAGTGTTCCTATGATTATGGGTACAATTTCCTTTGGCATATTCCATATACTTCTTATTTCGATTTTCAGGTCTTGATACTTATAAATTTTTTCTCTTTTTTCTCATCTACTCTGGTGTCCCATGGCATTGCGACATCAATCAGTGATACTTTCTTCTTGATTTTGTCAATCAACGTCACGTCTGGTCTATTGGCACTTATCACCCTATCTGTTCTGATACCATAGTCCCAGAGGATCTGTGCCTGATCGTTTTCTGTCATTCCCTCAGGTTGGTGTTCGTACCACTTATCACTGCAAGCTAGCTGGTGTTTCTTGTACAGACTCCAGTGGAGGGCTTTTGCTACTGAATCATACCTCTTTTTGTACTGGTTCTGTGAAAGCACCAGACTTTCGCTTGCTCTGTGGTTTATGGTCTCGTCTTTCATATTGCATTCCTGCATATGGGTGAGATGCTGTTTCCATGTATTGTTCTTTGGACATAATTATCAGGTTCTTAGGGCCTGGTCTTGTGCCACTATTAGCATTTCTTCTGTTTCCTTCATGATTTCTTCCCTGTGTAGCCATTGCCATGTTTCATCACTGGCCAGTTCTTTTGTCTATCTCATGCATTGTCTGTGCATTGGTTTGTTGTGCCATTCCTCTGTTCTGTTCTTCATTCTCCTGTCTCTGTATATTTCTGGGTCTTCGTCTACTTTTATCAGTCCTTCTTCCCATGCACTCCTTAGCCACTCAGCTTCACTGGTTTTCAGATATTGCCCCAGTGCTGTGCTCTCGATGTTGACGTAGTCCTCCATGGTTAGTAGCCCTCTCCCCACTTCCTTTCATGTTATGTATAGTCTGTCTGTATTTGCTCTTGGGTGTAGTACTTTGTGTATTGTCATGTGTTTTCTAGTTTTCTGGTCTATGCTGCGGAGTTTAGCCTTCATCCACTCCACTACTCCTGCGCTGTATCTGATTACTGGTACCGCCCATGTGTTTATGGTTTTCATTATGTTTCCGGCATTGAGTTTTGATTGAGTATTGCCTCAAGTCTCTGCATATATTCTTTCCTGATCGTGTCCTTCATCTCTTAGTGTTTTATATCCATTCCTTCTATTATTCCCAGGTATTTGTATCCTGTCTCATCTATGTGTTTGATGCTATTCCTGTCTGGTAGCTTTATCCCTTCAGTCCTTGTTACTTTGTCTTTTTGTATCTTAACCAAGGTGTATTTTTCTATTCCAAACTCCATCCTGATGTCCCCAGATACAATCCTTACAGTCTGGATTACGGTATCTATTTCCTTGATGCTCTTACCATACAGCTTGATGTCATCCATGAACATTAGATGGTTAATTCTGTTGCCTCCTTTTTTGAGTTGGTACCCAGCATCCATCTTCTGCAGCACTTTTGTCATAGGAATAATGGCTACTGCAAAGAGTAGTGGGGACAGTGAGTTGCCTTGAAAGATCCCTCTTCTGATGTTAACCTCTGCCAGTCTTATCCCAGAGCTTGTAAGTACTGCATTCCAGTTGCACATTGTGTTTTTAAGAAGGCTGATGGTGTTTTCCTCTGCTCCATATGTTTTCAGGCATTCTATTAGCATCGTGTGCAGTATCATGTCGAAGGCTTTCTTGTAGCCAATCCATGCCATGCTTAGGTTGGTTCTCCTTCTCTTACTATTCTTCATTACCATTTTGTCTATTATGAGCTGGTCTTTTGTGCCCCTACACTTCCTTCTGCAGCCTTTCTGTTGGTGGGGGATGGTGTTTGTATCCTCTAGGAAGTTGTATAGCCTTTCACTTGACTTGATGATACCTGTTAGTAACTTCCACATCATTGGTAGGCTATTGATGGGCCTGTAGTTACTTGCTATATTTCCCTTATTCTTGTCTTTCTGTACTAAGTATGTTCTCCCTGTGGTCATCCATTTGGGTGCAATGGTGGTTTGTGATACAATGCTGGAGTTGTTCTGCTATTTGTGGGTGTAGGGCCTTGAAGTTTTCGAGCCAGTATCCATGGACTTCATCAGGACCTGGGGCTCTCTAGTCGGCCATTTTCTTTAGTTGGTGTCTGACTGTGTCTATTGTGATCTCAGTGAATCTTTGTTTTTTCTCCCCATTTCTTCTGCCTTGATTTCCTGGAGCCATGTTGCATGTTTGTTGTGTGATACCAGATTGCTCCATATGTTTTCCCTGAGTCTCTTACTTGGTTCAGCTCCAGGAATTTCCTGGTAGTTGTCTTCCCCTCATAGTTGGCTGTATAGTCTTTTCTGGTTGGTTCCGAAGAGTTTGTTCTCTTGGTATCCTTTATTCCTCTTCATGTACCGTTGGATCTTATGTGCTCTGGCTTTAAGCCTCTGTTTTATGTCTTCTATTGTGTTATTTAGTCCCTTCTCCTGTACTTTGTATTTCTCATTCAGCTCCTCTCTTGTTTTCTTGCTTCTTAGCCATCTCTTTCAGTTTACTCAAGTCAGATCTCATCGCCATGATTTGTTTTTCCAGGTGCCTTTTCCAAGGCAGTTGCTGTTTTGGTTTCTGTTGGGTTGGTTGTGATGGTGGTGTTGGTGTTTGTATCCCCATGAGTTCTACTAGTAGTCTTGCTCCTGTATATGCCAGGTTATTTGTTTCTGTGATGCTGGTGGTGTGGATTAGTCTCATTATTTCACTAACTTCACTTGTTTTTTCCCTTAGTTTCTTTGTATTGTACGCTGTCATGGAGAGGATCTTTGTTCTTTCTGTATCTAGCTTCATCCATTGCCTGATCTTTTCCACCCATTCCGACCTCTCTGTTACATCTTTGGTGTTTCCTTGTGTGTTGTTGTTTGGTAGCTCATCATTCCTGTCGTTTTCTGTTTCATCGTCTCTTAGTTCGTCTTCTTGTCCTTTGTTGCTGGGTATTATTTCTCTTTCCAGTTCCTCTCTTTCTGTTGTGGAGAGCCAGTTCTTTTTCTTTATGTTCCTTACTTGGTCTGCCAGCCTCCGTTCTGTCTGAGAGGTGTTATTTCTCACATTCCAGATGTTGACCAGTTTTCTTCTGTATCCTCTTTCTGTTGGGTTGCCTTCTGATGTAGCATCTCCATATTTCATTATTTTCTTCTCTTGTCCATTTCTTCTTCTGGTTTGCCTCTATAGCTCCAGTCTCTGGTTGCTGGTTTCCGTCGTTGTGGTGGTCAGTTGCTGGATGACGACCTCCAAGTACCTGACCGTCCTCCCCGTCAATTGGGTTGTATACCTGGTTGCCGGACGAAGCTCCTCTGTTGCCAGAGGTTCCATTTACGTCGTTGTCGTTTATTCTTTCATTTCTTTCCATCATTGCTGAGTTTTGCTATTTAACCCATAGCTGGACCCTCCCCCATCGAGAATAGGTACCCATTTACAGCTGAGTAGACTGAGGAAATTATGGTAAAGATCCTCTCCCAAAGAATCAACGCCGAGGAGAGCGGTCACCCATCCAACGACTGACCAGCGCCAATGTTGCTTAACCAGTCCATCGATGAGCTAAACCACTCTGCAAAACTGCAGCTCTGGTTGGAAAAGGACAATGCTACAAGTCCAAGGGCCTAAATAGGGAAAGTAGCCCAGAACGGAAAAAGTAAACTGAGAAGTAAATTACATAGATAAATGACTATGAAAAACAAAAAGACCATTGGTAAGAAGTTTGAACGTCTGAAGTTCCAACTATTCCACTACGTGAGGAAGACAATTCCACAATTTAGTCACAACAGGAACAACACTGTGTGGCATTGATTCCTACAGGAAAGAAGGCCAGCCTTATAGACATAACTTCAAATCTAGTATTAAATGAATGTTAAAGTCTGTGAAGCTCTGAATGCAACGGATGATCAGAATTATGTAAAGCATGCACAACGAGCTAGCTGAACAACGGTGCCAGAGATGAAAATCAACATCAGATAAAAAAATCTAAATGACAGCCAGCTGCTGAAGATCTAATGGGAACGATGTTCAAAACATGGAGAAAAATAAAACATTTCCTCAGATGGAAAAGTCCCCAAAAATCTTGCCAGACATTCAGACATTCCCAATATACGCGCAACTGAAGAGGAGACAGATCAAATGTATTTCTCAAAAGCGAATTGTAATCAAGAATGACAGAATTTTAAATGAGTGGAAGTAATTAAAGAAACAGTTAATGAAAAGATCAGGGTGGAGGGGGTGGACACAATGTGTATGACCTACGAACAATGATACATTGAGTTTTGTTAGGGTTTAATTTATTCCCCAATATTTGTTCCAAGCATTAATTTAAGCTAACTCTTTATTAAGAGAATCAGCAATCACTGGTCTATAATCAGATGTGATACATATAAAGAGAGTAGTATCATCTGCGTAAACAATAAGCTTGTTCCCAAGGGCAAACTACTTATAGTACGTACACAAAATAAAAAGTTATGGGCCAAGAACACTACTGTAGGGTACACCAAAGGTTACACTCCTGTGGTAAACTAATGTGCCCGACAACAACTACGTTTTGCAATCGGTTAGTTGAAAATGCAAAAAACACTATTGAGAAACGGTCCACGAACTCCCATCTATCCGAGTTTGAAAATAAGGGCCTCATGATTAACAGTCAAAAGCAGCACTGGAGTCAATCCAGTCCCACGAACTTCATTAGCATAATGTGTGGAGTTCTATACAACAAAAGGAATTGAAAGAAGGGCCTCACAAGCAACCCAGCCCTCGGGAAGGATAAATTGCTAACTCGGAAACAGATAGCATTCAGCGTAGAATGGAATGAAATGGAATACAGAATTTAGGCCAAAGGCCAAGAGCTGGGACCTAGGAGGTCATGCAGCGCTGAAACGGAAATTGAGAATACTAAGGTTTGAAAGGTGTAGCAGGAGGAGAATCTCGCAGTTGCACTATGAAACAATTGTTAGGGGAGCGTGGATAGCAAGGTGAGAGAAAGAGAATATGAATGGAGGTATAGTAAAAGGAATGAAAGGGATAGCAGCTAGGGGCCGAAGGGACTCTGCAAAGAGCGTTAAGTAATGTCTACAGTGCACTGCGCGAGGAGCACTGACGGCACTAACCCCCTACGGGGCATTCGCCATAGACATTCATTACTTTGTCTATGCATTCAGCACAGATATTCATTATTTTGTCTGTGCATTAAGCACAGATATTCATTATTTTGTCTGTGCATTAAGCACAGATATTCATTATTTTGTCTGTGCATTCAGCACAGATATTCATTATTTTGTCTGTGCATTAAGCACAGATATTCATTATTTTGTCGGTGCATTAAGCACAGATATTCATTATTTTGTCGGTGCATTAAGCACAGATATTCATTATTTTGTCTGTGCATTAAGCACAGATATTCATTATTTTGTCTGTGCATTAAGCACAGATATTCATTATTTTGTCTGTGCATTAAGCACAGATATTCATTATTTTGTCGGTGCATTAAGCACAGATATTCATTATTTTGTCGATGCATTCAGCATAGATATTCATTATTGTGTCTGCATTCAGCACAGATATTCATTATTTTGTCTATGCATTCAGCATAGATATTCATTATTTTGTCAATGTATTCAGCACAAATATTCATTATTTTGTCTATACATTCAGCATATATATTCATTATTTTGTCAATGCATTCAGCACAAATATTCACTATTTTGTCTACGCATTCAGCATAGATATTAATTTTTTGTCAGTGCATCAAGCACAGATATTCATTATTTTGTCTATGCATTCAGCACAGATATTCATTATTTTGTCAGTGCACTAAGCACAGATATTCATTATTTTGTCTATGCATTCAGCATAAATATTCATTATTGTGTCTATGCATTCAGCACAGATATTCATTATTTTGTCTACGCATTCAGCATAGATATTCATTATTTTGTCTATGCATCCAGCACAGATATTCATTACTTTGTCTATGCATTCAGCATAGATATTCATTATTTTGTCTATGCATTCAGCATAGATATTCATTATTTTGTCAATGTATTCAGCATGGACATTCTTTATTTTGTCTATGTATTCAGCATAGACATTCATTATTTTATCTATAAATTCAGCACAGACATTCATGATTTTGTCAATGCATTCAGCATGGACGTTTATTATTTTGCCTATGCATTAAGCACGGACATTCATAATTTTGTCTATGTATTCAGCACGGACATTTACTATTTTGTCTATGCATTTAGTATGGACATACATTATTTTTTCAATGTATTCAGCATGGACATTCATTATTTTGTTTTTGTATTCAGCATGGACATTCATTATTTAGCCTATGCAGTCAGCAGAGACTTTCATTATTTTTCCTACGCATTCATCACAGACATTATTTTTTGTCCATGCATTCAGCACAGATATTCATTATTTTGTTTATGTATTCAGCATGGACACTGATTATTTTGCCTATACATTCAGCACAGACATTCATTATTTTGCCTCTACATTCAGCACGGACATTCATTATTTCGTCTATGTATTCAGCACAGATATTCATTATTTTGCCTATGCATTCAGCATAGACATTCATTATTTTGTATATGCATTGAGCACAGACATTCATTATTTTGCCTATGCATTCAGCACAGATTTTCATTATTTCGTCTATGCACTCAGCACAAACATTCATTATCTTGCTCATGCATTAAGCAGACATCCATTCTTTTGTCTATGCATTCAGCACAGACATTCAATATTTTGTCAACAGACGTTCCAATACTTTCAATAAAAGGGAGTTACAGGAACTAGATAGTAATCGGCTAAGTGTAAGAGACAAGGCTTATCTCTAGCACAAAAAATTTTAATTATTCCCATCTGAAAGGCATTTTTAATTACACAGAACTACTAAAAAAGGAGGAATGTATACTACCTTACCATAAACGGGAAGGAACTAGGATTATCAGTGAATGAACACCTTGAAGTGCCTATTATCACCATGCCTGTGGTTCTCAGGCAACTGCGAGAAAAAACTGAATACGCGTTAAATAATGAAAACAAAACAATCAAGGGTAAAATAATTAACTATGAAAAACATACCAGAACAGATAATTATGTTCCTGCATGGCTTTACGATATCAAAGTAGACACGATACGTAATTATGTATTTTTTTGCCGCATGCAATGGATGGAAGATTGTAGGAATTTGTCAACAAGGAAGGAAAAAGAGAATCCCAAAGATATATAAAGATATATATATATATATATATATATATATATATATATATATATATATATATATATATATATATGTATATAGGCTATATAAGCATATAAAAAATTTTGGAGTTCTCTTTTCACTTCCTTGTTTCCAAATTCCTACAATTTTCCTTACATTCCATGGGGGCAAAAACCTACTCCTTATTCTATTCTTTATTTCTTGTTCCATCAGACCTAATCAAGGACATAATGTTGACAGCCCTACCAGCCTCCACATTATATTGATTTTTTCGTATTCGCTATTAAAAACTTCCATTATAAATATCTTAGTCACCGGTAATGCAGTTTCAACCACTCACACACATGCACACAATATATATATATATATATATATATATATATATATATATATATATATATATATATATATATATATATATATATGTATATATATATATATATATATATATATATATATATATATATATATATATATATGTATGTATGTATGTATAATTGAATCATGAAAATATGGAACGTGATGGATATATAAATGAAGACAAAATCCCTAAAGGAAAGAGAAACAATGGAGTGCTGCAAGGCCTTTCAACTTATAGTCCTTTACTTAGCAGGATGCGCCAGTCATTTGAGATATGGATGCCAACCCACTGCCCCTTTTCACTCTAGGTGCGAACCGCATCAGTCGACTGACCCCAGGTACCTAAGTCACTACTCAAGTCAACAGAGGCAAAATATCCGTCAGCCCGCGCTCGTTCAATTTACGTGGAATAAAACCATGTTCTAAAGAGCAGCTCGGCAGTCGTTATCTGCCCATCATTAAAGAATGCACAGGGAAATTACCTGCAATTATCAATATAACTACCCGCAATTTCCGCGATGTTGTGGGAAACGAGATTTCTCGGGGCAACCGCGGTTCCCAAAGGTCAAGCTAATACAATATCCAGGATTTTTTACCTAAATTCTGGGTAATACTAAACGCTCTAGAGACGGGGGTGGGGAAGGGGTTTACATGATTTTGAAATTATAATGATTTTAACCATTCTCATTATTGTTGTTATTGTCGTGAAGATGAGGACTTAAATCGACGACCATTCCAACATCAACATTCAGTGAATATTAACACAAGAATGTAAACAAAAAATGGACAGTAATCTTTAATAACAATACCTAATATTACCATTGCTATCATTATCAATAAAGTAATAAAACTCCATTTTCACTGCAACCTGCAGCATCGCTCTTCCTCAGAAAATGACAACAGAGACATCGGGCGCACAATGAAATAAAAACAATAGCCAGCATTTATTTCGAATGGTAAAGTTTATCCTTGGCAAGTTATATGTCATGAGTCCTCAAGCGTGGAACTTTCTCCTCTTGTTTCAAGTCAGGGACATTTCTGTCCTTTTTATTTAATTTTCCATCTGTACAGTTGTGCACGGATTGTTCGCTGAGAACGTGTTCACTTTTATGTTCTGTTTTTATAAAAATAATAATCATCATTTAGTACTTTTTATATCATAATGTTATCAATATTGTTGTTATTGTTTAATTCATCATTAAATTAACAACTCAACAATAATAATTACTGTTTTGGTATAACAGGATCCAATCATTTTACCAAGACTATACAACGTTTATAACGTACAAGCGAGAGGGCCCGGGTTAGTTCCCCACGGAGTCAGAATATATGATCAAGCTGCTAGTACCAATGGCGCCCCTGATGACCTTAGCAGTGGTATAAGTATCTCACATTTAGTCGACTGTGGAGGGTCGCAACCAAATTACAGAATAGGACTGGGCTATCAATTTCACAGCAAAATTTCGCTGAGCCAGGGATCAATATTCTCTGGAGCCACCCATGTTGACGAGAAAAGCAAGTAGTTATATGTCTATATACCGGGTGTTTCAAAATTAGAGGCCCCCCCCTCCACAGAACAAATGGAAAGTTATGAAGTTTTCTGCTATAGCCTATCTCCAAGTACATTATTTTAAGTTTCTATTAAACTATTTTTCATTTTACATTTCTTGCATTTTCAGACTGAGTGACAGTTAGATACAGCCATGGCTAACGACTCGGAGGGAGGAAATCAGATGGATTGACCGAATCCGGGTTATAACCTTCAGAGAGGCCAGGGATGCTGGTGCATCCTTCATTTCACGTTCCTGGATAGCTAAATACATTAAAAAGGTTGAATCCTTTGTTAAAAGAAACTGGAACAAAAATCCATATGACTGTCATTGTGAAAAGAGTGAGAATCTTGGAAGGCCTGAAGTCCTTTCTCAGGAGTCAAAAGACATCATGGCTGAGGCAGTGGGTAGACCAAGAAAGTCTTTACATAAATTGGTGCTTGAACTAGAAACAAAAAGGGGAAAGAAGAGAAGTTATGGTACTGTATATCGTGAGTTGAAAAAATCTGGTATCAAGTCATTTCATGTTATCAGCAAGCCCAACATCACTCAGCAACAGAGAGAAGCCCATGCAAGGTTTTGTGGTTCATTTCTTAAAGATTGGGATGAAGCTGACTTTCTCCATGTTGCCGCATCAGATGAATTCTTCATTTACACAGTCAGGAAGCCAAATCATAAAAATGACATCATTTGGGCTGCAAAGTTGGATGATATCAGCGATGATGTCCGCTATCGCCAAGTTGTGAAATTTCCTGAATGTTTGGGAATTTTTCTCTGTTTCACAGCCAAATGGTTAGTGTGGACCATCAAAGAAAAAGAACAGTCATGGAATGGGGAATACTTCAGAGAAACTGCGCTTACTGGTGGAGTATTTCCTTTCCTTAAAGATCCTGAAAATGTGTTATCTGTTGAAGAAGTCACATTTTTGCCTGATAAGGCACCATGTTTCAAGGCTCTTCAGACACAGGAGCTGCTTCGAAATAGTGGTATCAATTTCTTCTCATCAAGTGAATTTCCAGGTAGCTCCCCTGACCTTAATATGTGTGAAAACATTGGTAGTATCTTAAAGGATCGTGTTGAAGTGCGCACAGTGAACTAGGATGGTATACCAAGCCTCGACGACCTGCGAAGACAGGTGACCGAAGTGCTCAGGGAAATGGAGTTTGAGTCTCAGCTTTTTTGCGATTTGCTGAAATCATACCCCTCAAGAATGCAGGTGGTGGTACAGGCAGATGGAGGCCACAAAAAATATTAAATACTCAGAGAGAAACTTAAATAAATACCTGTTCTGAATTAGTTTTGTTTTTGTCCATATCAATTTTAGTTTATGCTGTAGAGGGCTCTAATTTTGAAACACCCTGTATATATATATATGTATATATATATATATATATATATATATATATATATATATATATATATATATATATATATATATATATATATATATATATATAGTATACTGTATATATATATATATATATATATATATATATATATATATATATATATATATATATATATATATATATATATATATATATATATATATATATATATATATATATATATATATGCAGTGTGTGTGTGTTTGTGGTGTGCGTGTGGGCACCAAGATAGAATGGTATAGGCTGTTCTAATCATGTGTGCTAGGACCGTTGTTCACTCCGAGCTACTGCACACTAACCAATGGGTAATAGTACTGTCTCTTAAGGACACTATCTAGATATTCTCACCTTTAAACACTTCTAAATAAACCGGAAGGCTGCACCCTTCTGACAAATTCCGCTCTAAATAAAGAAAAATAATTATATTGCAAAACGAAAATATCAGTCTTTACATCGGTTATATGATCATAGCTATTTAAGGGTCCTAAAAAGCTAGATGTCAGGCAAACCTCCATCTACTGAGAAAAAGCCTTAACCGGAAACAAACCAGCTTCAAAGGTGACTACCTTGGTTCTCTTGTGCAACACGGGGCTAAAAAGTGCGATCCCACGGAGCACATCCACGGCCGAGCTTCAGTAGACCGGAAGTAATATCCGGAAGTAGATGAATGGGTTTGGGGTGGGAGTGAATGGGGCGTTTCTATACGGGGGTGGGGGGTGGGCGTGGGGCGGAGCTATGATCGAAATATAGCATTATATAATGAAGTATTGTAACTGGCATAAAACGCCAGTCATTTTACTGATAAAATACCGAAACACTTCAGATTGAGTTACCTAAGCTCTGGCCCTGCGTCCTGCCTGACGAAGGGGAAGGGGCGGTTGGTTAGGTGGGCTGCGGGGACTTTTTCCTACCCCTGCGCTTATCCTTAAATGGCGCGACTGAGGTGAAATCAGCCGGGTGGGAGACTGTTGCGACGGGCGTCAAAAGAGCCACTTCCTCCATAGAAACTGATTTGTCAAATTCTGATTTTTCGTTGTATCTGCAAACAGCAGTATAGACTGAGTTCCAAGGAAAATTTATCATTTTAATTGAATTTTTTTTTTAATAAAAATTGAGTTTAGTATTGTCTGGACACTTCTTACGGTTTAAATTTATTCTAGAGCATCACAGCAAAGACAGCTGCATTTCGCTTCATCCATAAATCTATCTGAAATTTCACAGTAAAAGCTGAGTTGAAATTAACTTTCTTTTCAGTTTGATGAAAATTTTAAGCAAAGGTTTTGTTGAATTTCGCTTTATGAACACATATATATGTGTGTATATATATATATATATATATATATATATATATATATATATATATATATATATATATATATATATATATATACATATATATACATATATATATACATACACATATATAAATAAGTACAGAGATTCGGCATTAATTCCCTTGGTGGCTCCGTGGTTTGACCGTCGAATGGAGTCGCTGGAAGGTACCGTGTCGAGGGATCGAGATCCGGGGGTACCGATCCATTTATCTCTTAAAAATTCCCGTTCGCTGATAATTCCCCATCGGGTATATTCCCGAAGTAGCGTGAATTGGATATTAAACGACAATTATTGTAGCTTCATTAATGTATATACATCACGGTGTGATAAAAATTTCAATTATAATATATATCATGGATCCTTCATTAACATGTATATACATCATAGTGTGATAAAAATTTCATATATATAATATATATCATGGATCCTTATATATATATATATATATATATATATATTATATATATATATATATATATATATATATATATATATATATATATATATATATATATATATATATATATATATATATATATATATATATATATATATATATATATATATAATATATATATGACTTTAAATATCATGTTGAATTTCCCACTGGACTTTGCTCTTAAAAACACTATAAAGGGTTATTTTTTTATTTTAATTTATATCAAAACCTCATAAATCAATTTCATAAAAAAAACACTGACGTCTAAGTTCAATTCTGCTCGCTATCTCACAGTATTTGGAAAACTCCGGTAAAAGTCACATCATATTTTGGTTGCCTATTTTAATCACGTGAAACTCCTAATAAAAGTTAAGTTATATTCCGCTTCCTATTTTCATCTTTAGAAAAAAGGCACTACTGAAGGAACAAGGTTAAGAAAAATAAATAAAAGCCCATAAAACGGCTGAAATCTGCACGAAATTTGTTTCATCTGAATTTATCCGCACTCACTACCGGAAGAAATTTCACGGGAAAACAAAAATTTGAAATTTCTACAAAAAAAAGGAAGGCTGTACAGCATACGATACAATTTTATTATTCGAATTTTCTTTGGAGTACTGTTATATCATTAAGAGAAAAATAAAATGAATGGTTGAATGTCATTCGACTCATCCTTCCTAATGAAATTTGCTGAGGGCCACTACAAGAGAAGCATGTGAAAAGGGCAAGGATTTAAATTCAGTGTAAAATGTTGAGATCAATTTGCCTGACTTGTGTATGCAACTTGAATTCATCTGGATCCATGAAGAGAGCTTAAAGCCTCTGGTTCTACAGCAACTGCAATTAAAACCCTCACTAATGGGCTTCAAAAATTTCTTGACTTTGTGTCTATCTGCATCGAAATGGAACGAAAGAAACAGGAAAAAACCGGAAAAGATTATGCATATACTCCTGTGAATTACGTATTTTACTAAAGCTTCCTGAGTAAATACCGCCCCTCCTTCCCCTCCGCCCCCGAGTAAGGCACCATTTCTTCTGAATACTTTTCTAAAGCCTCTAATGCAGGAACTTGAATGGACTGAAGAAAAAATTTCTTGAAAAATCGGAGTAAAAGGTTAAATGGACTCTGACCTTGTGACCTGACATTTTACTACCCGTGAAGCGTTAAAGTGTTAAATGTCTGCAGATGTGGTGTCCTGCTCGCCTCATGAAGAGAAGTGCGTCTGTGGTCACTCGTCATTTAAATCATTTATTTGCACTTACTAAATTCCCAGTGAGTTACCTTGAAATGTAGTGAAGTGCTCAGTCACTTGTGTCAGATGTAAATATTAACACATTATTGGAAGATTACTCATTTTCAGAAACCTAATAAATACCTTTTCCGTAAATGTAATAATTAATTCCTCATAACTAAGGTTATACGGTTTGATCAGAGGGTAGCCTATATGTTATAGGTCAAACATATCGTATGAAATAAGTTGTGGGTATTTTTCCATAAATCCAGTATAGAAGTTCTAGACGTGTTTCAGGTTGAACACCGTATACATTAGTCTGAAGGTAGAGACAGCAAAAATTGTGCACAGAGAACTACAAACAATGATCCCAAGCACGAGCATGAGCGCGCGAGCACGCGCACGCAACTCCTATTACTGATATTGAAGACGTGAGAGATTTAGGAAGACATCAATGAGGAGTTGGGGCAGAAAATTAAGCCTCGTTAACGCTTGATTGAATATGAAGCACCTATGAACGTGAAGGAATCTTAGGGAGCATGCGCAATGTGCATGTGGGCGTTAGTGCGAGCAACAGCAAGCAAGACAAGATCATTATCTTTACCACTATAATTTCACAAAATCGCTTACTTTCACTACAACAGCAAATAAGAACAGCCGAATGAAGTTAAACAAATCGACAACTATATCAATTTATACGTAAATGTACAGAAAATTTTAACTGGTGGACAAATACTATAGCTGAGAGCGATGGTCTTGAAGATGCAAAAAACCTTTAACGGCTGTATCTGCAAGATGACCAGACCGTCAACAGATAAATAAATTCCATTTCTATCAGTCCAGGAAGCGACAGCTGACTTTGAATGCATTTGGAAAGGAGAGAGAAGGAGAAGAAGAAAAGGAAGGGGACATGTCGGGTGACGATGATAATGAGGAATTAGAAAAACACTTCCTGAATCGGGCGAAAGGAAAAACATTTAACTATCATTCTTGTGTCTGACATTTCGGTGATTCCGCAGCGTCAAGCGAAAGTTGTCTGGAACTCGAGTGCTAAAAAGTATAAAGTACACACAAACACATACGTACACACACACACACATATATGTATATATATATATATATATATATATATATATATATATATATATATATATATATATATATATATGAAGGGGAGTGTATACATTATATAGGCTATATATACACACATATATATATAATATACATATATAAACATGTGTGTATGTGTGCATCCATGTATGTATGTCTAAAGCACTAAATAACGCATTTAATGTCTTGTTCACTTTAACTTAGGGATAACTTAAACCCAAAAGTAGTTACATTTGATAAGTACTCTTTCCCAGACCAGTATTTGAAACTGCATTTTTGGGTTAGAAATAAGGTATAGGTAGATATAATTTCCTCTATGTGTGAGTTATTCTCAAAACAAAATATATTTGATATTTATGAGATATTCGAGACTTAATATTTAAGGATATGTAAAAAGCATGTGTGACATTAATTGGAAATTAACTACATACATTCATATACTCATTAACGTCCGTTTCACACTTAAAATCAGCTTCCATTCATAATATTACACAAGCAAAACTGTTGCAAAAAGATGAAAAGGTACTGGAACCTTTCCCTTACCCCAGAGCTTCTGTTTTGCAAAGGAAATTGGGCCCGAGGAACAAAAGACTGCAATTATGAGCCTAATTTTAGCAAAAGAGAAACCCTTGCTCCGCTAAGAGGAAGAAGACGAAAGATGTCTATCTAAAATGTGCTCGACATCAATATTACTGTGAATGCAAAAGGATCAGGTGGTGAAGCAATCAAAACAAAAACAAAAACAACAACAACAACAATAATAATAATAATAATAATAATAATAATAATAATAATAATAATGTAATCACTCACAGGAGCCTAAATCATAATTAAATTGAGAAAAAGATAAAACAGAGCCACGAGAAGAGGAATACTGTCAGCATAAGAAAACGTAAGAAACACACAAAACAAGACGATTATAATAAAAAGAATGAGGGAAATAAAAATTGATAAACAAAATAACTAGTAAACATATTTGCGCAAATATTCAGATGGAACATGCTAGAAGGTAATTAGTTTAAAAAAGCACAATTTCACGCACAGAATGACCAAATAGGAAAACGTTTGAGAAAAAATTCTTTATGCACAAATATCTTCAGGATGGGTTAATGCACTTTCACTGAAGGCACTTTCAGGTTTTTAGGTTTTACTGAAAAAATTAATAATTTTAGAAAGAGCTGTAAATCATGCCAGAGCACAAGGATTGTCTTTTCTGTATCATGTCATATAATTAACAATTAGCCTATGTGACAATTATGATCATTATCATCTATAATGTGTAAATAGAGCCAGTCAAAAGGGTCATTAACTTGCTAAGCAAGCTTTGATTGAACAGAGCATGCAGTTCATATAGGCTAATAAAGTGATAAATAAACAAACAAATTAAATCCACAATTACCAGATGACACTTGTCAGGTAGCCAAACCTCGAATAGCCTATGCAGACATTTATAAGAATGTGATGTCATAATTATACTGACGTACTTACATGCATGTTCGCCTTCACCATACTTTCTCCTTTGTTTTTCGCTTCATATAAGGCAATTAGAGGGATAATTTGCATGATTAAAACACGGCTGTCATACTGAGAGATGTGGTGACACACTCGTAACTACGGTAAGATTGTACGTAATAAACGAGTCAAGATCTTTCACACCTTCTCCCAGGATTCCTTGTCAAGTCAAAAATTAAGTATACCTTAGTTTAACCAGACCACTGAGCTCATTAACAGCTCTCTTAGGGCTGACCCGAACGGTTAGACTTTATTTTACGTGGCTAAGAACTAATTGGTTACCTAGCAACGGGACCTACAGCTTACTGTGGAATCCGGACCACATTATACCGAGAAATTAATTTCTATCACCCGTGCTAGCCGAAAACTCTACCGACTCATCCAACGAGGAACTTTGTCGAGTCAAATGTTTTTTGGATGCTATATAGCCTAGAAAGTATAAGCGTGCGTTAAGAACAATAATAATAACAGAAGATATCAAGAAAGAATGCCGAATTCGGAGATTAAAGCGAATAAAACACTAGAGAAAACAAGTAAAGAATGCGCCGAAGTTTCTTCGGCCCAATCGAGTTTTCTGAAAAGCCAATACAGCGTATAATCAAGGCCACCGAAAACAGATCTATCTTTGGGTGGTCTCCGTACAATGCTGTATGAGCCGCGGCCCTTGAAACTTAAGCACTGCCCGGTGGTGGTCTATCCTATATCGTTGCCAGAAGCACGACTATGGCTAAATTTAACCTTTAAAATAAAAACTACCGAGGCTAGTGGGCTGAAATTTGGTATGTTTGATGATTGGAGGGTGGATGATCAACATACCGATTTGCAGCCCTCAGGAATTTTTAAGATCGGAGGGCGGACAGAATAAAGTGCGGACGGACAGACAAAGCCGGCACGACAGTTTTCTTTTACAGAAAACTAAAAACCGACGACCCGATTAGTACAAAGCCGAACATGTAAAAGGAACAGAGAAAAAACCCGATGACCCGATTAGCACAAAACAGCAAATATAAGGAACAGAGAAATTTTATGATGAAAACCACGAGATGAGACAAACGTAAAAGAAGCACACGACAAAAGAAGCTACCACACAAGGGGAAATAGGCTAGACGCATGTCATGCACAAAGAAGAAGGAAGCAAGATAAAATCTGTATTCAACACGTATTTCCTCTTTTTCTTTAAGGGAAGAAGACTTACAGGATACAAAAAACCTCGTTTTCAGCCTTTTCTTTATCTATATAGGTGTCTATTTATCGTCTTAATCACATTTTTTTATTCATCCGTGTTGTTCCCTTCTCATTTGAAAGTGAATTGCATGTGCGTACACGAAAAAGACCCAGTTCCTTCATTTTTTCTGTCAATCTGTCTAACTATATACATACATCATACATACATACACACATATATATATATATATATATATATATATATATATATATATATATATATATATATATATATGTATATATACATACACATATGCACACACACACACATATAGCCTACAGTATATACAGTATATAATATATTTAATATATATAATATATATATTTGGTTTCACTCCCAGGTCGATTCATTTGTACTGACTACTTGAATGATTTTTAGTGTTCAAGATGTTCTAAAGAATATACAAAATTGCTATTCTTTATTGTTATATTACACGTAGCTATTAACGCGAACACAGAATAGCGAGAAACTATATATTATTGAAATGAGAGAGAGAGAGAGAGAGAGAGAGAGAGAGAGAGAGAGAGAGAGAGAGACTTAAAATGCGTGGTCTCCTTTGACTTCTCATATCATGAATGCACACCAGATGCAGGTGTATGAGGAGCAAAGTGGGATATGAGCGTCTAACTGTTCCCGTTTTTGTCAAGACCAAGTCAACTAACCCAGTCAGCCTTTAAATCCAAACACCTTCATGCGTCGATGCTGTAACCTCATTTATTGTGTTGACTGTTAATTCCAGTACAATAATATCGACGTTATATTGCTATTATTATTATTATTATTATTATTATTATTATTATTATTGATTTCATAAAAGTCAAGTGAATTTTATCTGTTGTTATGTAATGGCGTTATGATTTTAGTCATTTGACTATCAAAACTACATTCGGTTAGACATAATAGTACGTATTCACTCAGACGTTTCAGTGTACAGTACCTATGCGCTCTCAACTGACAGCCTTCAAATTCGAAATTAACTGCATAAAAAATTCTCCCTGCCCGATGGTATTCGTACCCACACTGGCTAAAGGACTTGAGATTGGTGTTAGTTAATCCAACACTACCCAGAACATTTTCAGCTTCTTAATTAATAACAGAAAACGACAAGAGAGAAATCCTCATAAGTTCAAATCAAAACACAGAAATATATATTTACAAGGAAGGACTTATCTCTCTTGTTTACCTCAAGAATCGCACATGCGCACTCGGGTCACAACCCTTAGCCTAGCCTATGCCGTCTCCTCTCGGCACTGCGATACCGCATATCGCAAGTTGTTTACCTTCAGGGTCCAGACGAGTTGTTAATACGATGCTTACGGTACCAGATGCAGTGGTATGTCGCACATATCCCGTTTAATTGAAGCTGCCACATCCAGGAAGGTTGTTGATTCATTAGTATAGGAAGTGGAATGTGGAAGTGGTTTGGTAGTGCCAATTCAGAGAGAGAGAGAGAGAGAGAGAGAGAGAGAGAGAGAGAGAGAGAGAGTGTTATTAGATGACGTATCATACGGGAAATTCCCTTTAACGCAAAATGAATCAAATTTTTCCGAATTTTCGTTCAGATAAGGCGCTGATCTTGGCTGCATAAAAAGACGAATAAAGGAACACGTAAATGTAACAGGGCAGACCGATGGTAAATGTTCCTAGAATGTATCCCAGTGTTACTGGCTTGCAAATGTTCCTGTCCATCTCACTCTTAACACTTTTTGTCTGAGAGAAAAACGCTTCCAAAGTGAACTTAAAAAAACAGCCCTTAAATCTCAGACTTACAATGAGCCATGAATTTCCCTATCTGGTTTTAGTTTTCTGTAAAAGAAAACTATTGTTCCGGCTTTGTCAGTCCGCCCGCACTCAGATCTTAAAAACTACTGAGGCTAAAGGGCTGCAAATTGCTATGTTGATCATCTACCCTCCAATCATCAAACATACCAAATTGCAGCCCTTTAGCCTCAGTAGTTTCTATTTTTTTAAGGTTAAAGTTAGCCATGATCGTGCGTCTGGCAACGATATAGGACAGGCCACCACCGGGCCATGGTTAAAGTTTCATGGGCCGCGGCTCTTATAGCATTATACCGAGACCACCGAAAGATAGATCTATTTTCGGTGGCCTTGATTATACCCTGTACAGAAAACTCGATTGCGCCGAAGACACTTCGGCGCAATTTTTATTGGTTTGTTATTGTTTCCATATAATCGTTTTATATATGTGTATATGTAAATATATAATATACAATTACGTGTAAATATATATACATATAAAAAAGGAAATTCAACAGTACCATGAATTGTCAAGAAAAATATAATTATCCAAAAAAGTGAGCTTTCGTTAGCCACTGCTACCTTTATCAAGATTGATAGCTTCATTAAGCTAGTAGTGGCTAGCAAAAAGGCATTTTTATGAATGTTAATGTTTTTTATAGACTATTCATACTATTGAAGAATATCCTTTTATATAAGCTACCTGATATACGAATCTTTACTATATATTTGTACGTATATACGTGTATATATATATATATATATATATATATATATATATATATATATATATGTGTGTGTGTGTGTGTGTGTGTGTATTATATATATATATATAACATATTACAACTGCAAAAGCAGCATGCAAATGCATGGAAGCCTGGAAGATTCTACCTTTAATACACACATATATATGTGTGTGTGTTTACATATATGTAATATGTATGTGCCGGCTCAAACATCAGTCTCTAACATAAAAACCCTCCCATGACCTTTTTAAATTACCTTGGAAAAGGTTTAAATGTCACCTATCACCTAATGCGCAAAATAGTCCCAAATCATCAGAAGAAGACCGGGATGGCTGACCAGAGTAAACAACTATCCGTGGAGCAAATAACATTTAATTCGACCCATGGTCATCTGGCGAAAAAAGCGGTAGTCTGAATGAGCGGCCTTCGCGTTTTACAATGTTTCGATATGGAAAAAAAGTCAGTAACTGCCTGCCTCACTCTAAAGAGCTGCATGATGGTGGACAATTATTACAAGCAAAGTTTTGTTACTAATATGAACTCGGACACATCACACACACACACACACACACACACACACACATATATATATATATATATATATATATATATATATATATATATATATATATATATATATATATATATATGTACATATGTGTGTGTGTGTGTGTGTGTATGTGTCCGTGTGTGGTTGTGTGAGTAGTGTGGACGTATGCATATATATATATTACTGACCTCAAAGAGGTCTAAAAATGAGGAGTGGTTGTGCTTAGCAGCCTTAAAGGACGAAGAAAATGTAAGGTTAAGTGGAAGAGTAAGAGAACATATGACAGAGGAAAGGGCACACCCTTTGACTTTGAACAATTGATCGCACTTCTTATTGTTTTAGATTAAGCTGGCCTTATGCCAAAAGGGTTCTCCCTCTTGGTCGTGGTGCAGGCCGTAACTTGTGATTACCCTTCATACGTAAATGCAAGTCAGATTAATTAGTCAACTTACAAAGAACGTGTTATTTACTTAAATGTATGAAACTGCTTTATATATTTCTACCACCCCTATGCAATTACGTGTACAAAAAAAAAAAAAAAAGCACAGAACTAGACATGCACACAACTAGATATATAAGAGATTCATTAGTGAAAATTTCATTGGCGTGAGTGGGAGAATGAAACTGACAAAATTTTCCTACAGACATTAGCAATTGAGGAAAGTCATTGCTGCTGGACAGGATATTATTGGGCAAGCCACAGGCTTTTTAGGTCCAGGCTTCGGGTTGATAATAATAATAATAATAATAATAATAATAATAATAATAATAATAATAATAATAATAATAATAATCATAATAATAATAGCATGTTCCGCCGTTATTGTTTATGCATATAAATATACATTCACGGAAGTACAAACACAGATTTAAACATACATTCACACATACATTGTCTTTCTTGAAGTCTTCAGCTGACAGCCCTTATGGGCAGGGTCAACAGACAGTAAACCCAAGAAGACTCTAAAGGGAAATCAGCTTGCAAAGAGAGACAAATTCAAAGAAAAGGTGACAGGCAATTAAATATGAGGGATTAGAAAATTAAACCGATACTCTTGAATTAAGGAGACGTCAGCAGAAAGCAGCGACTTATTCGCTCCTTGCTTGAACATTTGGAAATCAGAAGACTCAACAACTGCACTAGGCAAACGATTCCACATTTTACTTGGAGCCAAGATAAAACTCTTAGCAAACAAAGAAGTATGAAACCTAATACTCGATATCGACATAGGGATTGCAGCAGCAGCCTGCCTGCCTAGTGCAACGAGCAAAAACAGCTGGGTCAGGCAAAGAAGAGTGCAAAGGATGTTTGTCGCTGTGGTATATTTTATGCAATAAACATAATGAACTCACGTCTATGCCAGAAATCAGTATTAAAGTGTTGGCAATACAAACTTGACTGACGAGTATTACGTACATTCATAGCCTACATACGTATATATCAGTCGTCAAGAGCAGCAAAGCCTCAAGACAAAAAATAAACTAATAAAAGCTTAATCAAAAGCACACTGAAACGTGGCAGCAATATACGGTAAGCTGAAAAGGGAAAGTGAATCCGAGCAATGGGTTCTGAGTCGTATGGAACATCGCCTCAGGTGGCTTTTCACTTGGCGCTGTTCAGGTGGTTATCGGAGGCTATTTTGAAGATTTAAAACTGTGGTAAGAAATGAGGAAATCCTGAATATACTGGTGGCATTTCCTTAAGTTTTTAACAGCTGAATAACATAAAATACTAGTAAAAGTGACGGGGAGCAATTGTACCCATATATACTTAAATAAATCAAATGAAAATAATAATGAGTACTCTTCAGTAAGTTAAAAAAAGTGTTTTGTCCCAACATCAAAAGAAGCTGAATTGGGAAATTAACTGGTAGGAGCAAAAAATACAAGGAAATCATTTGTTTGTATTACAAAAATAAAATTTAATAACAACTATTAAAAATAGCATGACCATTAGAATAACTATATATATATATATATATATATATATATATATATATATATATATATATATATATATATATATACACACATATATATAGTAAACCTGATACTAGAAAACGGCACACTGCAGCAGAAAAAACAGCAAAAACAGCTAGGCCAGGCCAAGAAGAGTGCACTAGGATGTTTGGCGTTTTAGCACATTTTATACAACAAATATAGCAAACCCAGTTTACGTCTATGCCAAAAGAAAACAGTAAGGGCTGGTAAATACATACATAGGCATGTATGCATACACACACATATATTCATATATATAAATGATTTTGTCATTGTTTTCAGTAAATTTTTCAGGAATATATTCTTTATCTTGGACGTGAATTACCATTTTCTAATTACCAGGTACATGTAAACTGCATAGGTCAACAGAGGCATAAATAGGCATAAATTTACCTCTTCGTTGGGCGAGTCGGTAGAGTTGTGGCCTGGCAACTCACTGGGCCCGAGTTCGCCTCTCCGCCCGGCTAATGAAGAGTTAGAGGAATTTATTTCTGGTGATAGAAATTCATTTCTCGCTATAATGTGGTTCGGATTCCACAATAAGCTGTAGGTCCCGTTGCTATGTAACCAATTGGTTCTTAGCCACGTTAAATAAGTCTAATCCTTCGGGCCAGCCCTAGGAGAGCTGTTAATCAGCTCAGTGGTCTGGTAAAACTAAGGTATACTTAACCTTTTTTACCCCTTACACCCACCCCTACCCGATCCCGATTTCGGATCTCTCATGATGAAATCCTCCATTCTAAACGAAAAATTAATAAATAAACAAAAAGGAAATAAATAATAATTTACTTCTCCAAACGCTAAACTATGTGGATGGCTTCACTTGCTTCAGGTGATGTCACAGCAATTTTGTTAATCATTTTTCCTTGATATGAAAATGAAATCTCAACGCAACAAATTCAACCGCAGGATAGGTACTAAATCAATCGTACAAGTTAATTCAGTGTCGCATTTATTGGACCAAATTAGTCTTATAAGCAATGGAATAAAAACTATTATGTCCACCAGTACAAATCTATGTAACCTGAACCATTTCTAGAGAAAGATGAATAAAAATGAAAGAACTTTCAAATAAAGAGAGAGAGAGAGAGAGAGAGAGAGAGAGAGAGAGAGAGAGAGAGAGAGAGAGAGAGAGAGAGAGAGGATAAGGTAGATATCTGAAAAATGTCAAGACACTCCTATTTTAAATGAAGATTTAATAGTACACTGGATCTCTCAATTCTGTTATTTTCCTCACTCTTTTGACCGGTAGCTGAGATCAACAACATATTCATTCGAATGTCAGCCAGGTACATGATTTCTGTGGTAATTATGGAAAAAGTTGAAACGGGCCAAGATATTTAAAGATCTTGTCAACTGCAGGAAGGGTTGCGCTAACAGTAGTGTTAGCTTTCATCAAACCCTTAAAACACTAGACCCAACCTTTCTAACCCTGCAAACCCTTAAGGAATACTAAAACAGCTTAATATGATAATAATAATGACTTATTTCCTTTAATATAATTACCAACGTAAATAACATACAAGAGTTTACTTTCATTTCCAAACATACTGAAACAACAACTACCACTTCACTGAAATAATAATTGCAATAATAATACCTTGGAATGAAACAAATATAACAACAATGTCCTCATAATAATACTGATGACGATGATAATAAATTTACTATGATATCAGTCAAAACAAACAATTGCAGTTTCCTGGTAATAAAGATAATAAACTCACTAACTTTTCAACAAAATCATAAAAGATCATCCCTATTTCAGTTACGAATATCAGTCCCCCTGCATTATTGATTTTCAATACACGCCAGTTCGATGTCTGAAAAATAAGACAGTTTTAACTGAAAAACTGGCTGCTCTTGTGTTCTTGTTGACGTGAAAAACAGAAAACTCGTCCTTTGAACCAAAGTTCTGGAACTTTTCAGTTTATATTATATATATTCTGGAACTTTTCAGTTTATATTAAATATATATATATATAATATATATATATATATATATATATATATATATATATATATATATATATATATATATATATATATATATATATATATGAGAGAAAGAGGTTCAGCAATAAATATAAAGGTGTAGTCCGATCGAAGAGACATGGCACTACCTTAATCAACATTTAACTGGTAAAGCAAGGAAGAACTTCCTGTATTAATTTATGTATGTATATATATATATATATATATATATATATATATATATATATATAATTTATATATCTATTTATATATATCTGATTACAATAACTCTGACACGTGATTTATATATTTCTCATTACCACTAAGATATTGAAAGACTGTGAGTAAATCCCGGCCAGTTTCGGCTTTATTTCTAAGCCATTATCGATTACGGGTTAGAAATAAAGACGAAACCGGTCAGGATTTACACTCAGTCTTTTACACACACACACACACACACACACACACACACACACACACACATATATATATATATATATATATATATATGCAAATGATATCTCATTAAACATTACTGGAATTAATGAAACTAAAAAGCTTTTGACTTGTTGACCAAACCGTTTCTGACATCAACCATTACGGTTCCTAGGTTAAGCATAAAGCTCTTCATTTCTTCATTCAAAAATTCCAGTTTGCCTTGGGCCTGTGCTCGGTAAGAGCACTTGGTTGCCCGTTCCACTGGCCTCTGAAAGAATTGAAAAAAAAAAAAAAAAATGCGCCTCGTGCACAACCAGTCTGTAACAGGTTGCCTGGGCAAGACCTAGGCTAAGTGACATTTCATTTGTCTCCCACGATAACAGGTTTGCAAAAGCATTATTTTATGTCTTCCTCTTAACAAATAATGGTTTTGTTACATCATTATGTATATCTGTGCTGAAAGTTACAGTTCTTCATATAAGACGCGAGATATACATACATATATATATATATATATATATATATATATATATATATATATATATATATTATATATATGTGTGTGTGTGTGTGTGTGTGTGTGTGTGTGTGTGTGTGTGTGTGTGTGTGTGTGTACATATACTGTATATACATATATGTGTGGCTTGTGTGTGGGTGTACATGTGTGTGCATGTGTGAATATGTGTAGATAATGTATAATTTCACAACACACTTCCTTGAGTCTTTCATTCTGCCTTACTTTCCAGAACTGCTTTGTTGATCAAAACTTGCCTATTGTTTCTCCAGCGCTGATGGTGGCAGAAATTCCGTGTCTCCTTCCTCGGCTTGTTAGTGTCAGGGACCTTCTGCGGGCGGTTTTCTTTCTTCTTTTGTTGAGAAAAGTTTACTTTTAAAAGTTCCACAGAGGGACACGGCCTAGGACTTCTCGTCAAAGAAAATGGCACTTGTTGAGCAGGTATAACGGAGTAAAAACGAGATCGTGTGTGTGAAAAGGTATTTGGGGGAATGACTTCGACTGGGAGGTTTCACAAGGAAAAACACGGTAACATGCACGCGCGCACACACTCACACACAAAACGGGCGCCTCAGTGTCAGGGAATAGTAAGAGCAGCGCCGCACACCTCCGATCGACACAAGACAGTTGCGAACACTGGCGTCGCCTCGCTGCTAATGCTGGCTGGCCGCTACCCGTCCCACTTTTTATTAACGAATCAGGCAGGATTGGCGCTTCCACCCAATAAATTGCAAGAGCATTAGAATGCCCCAATCAAGGCTAATCGTTTTTTCCTATAGCTAGTGCAAACCTACGGGACTAAAAGTACAGTGCAATGATTTATCCAATGAAAAAGGTACAGACCCATGCTACATTAGACTTGAGCAGATCGGTGCGAGGTACATGTAAAAATGAAAGTTGAAATTTCGTTCAGGTCGGTCATAGGAGTTCTCTCTCTCTCTCTCTCTCTCTCTCTCTGCGGGTGAGGGTCCTGAGGGAGTAGATCGAGGGTTGCAGGACGGAAGGGGGATGGTGAAGGGGAGAAGGCTCTAACTACCCTTCTAACCGATTCCCCCCATTCCACAAAACCCTATCACATGTAACAGATACCGAATCAATTTTTCCCTATAGATCGATCAGTCATGACTAATCCGTGTAAGTCCCTGCGAAGTGACGATTCGCGTTCGTTAAACCTTTTTTCAAATTTTTTTTTTATTTATTATCTAATGTGACCTTTAAAAAACCATTTGGACTAGCAACCCCATCCTATAAATCAATGTGCAGAAACTCATAACATTCCTCAGTGGTCTGACAAGTGGTAATGGGTCACTCAGAGACCCGAGGCCGAGACGACATTGGAATGAGAAAGACATTCTTTTTTTTTTTTTTTTTTTACAACACTCATTGTTGCTTCCGTGGTGAAGCAGTTATTGAGTTCGGGCCTGGTCTAAACGGGGATACTAGGTTGCAAGTCTTCTGGCCTCCCCATTTTGTGTATAGTTGATACTAAATTACTGAAACCACTCATTGATTTTTTTTTTTTTTTTTTTTTTTTTTTACTAAAGATAGGGAAATGTGTTTGTTTGGGCAGGAGGACTCTAAAGCTTCTGTGTAACATTCAGTGGGTTTATTGTTCAGAATAAGCGGCCTCTCTCGAAACGTTCAGACAGGTGGAATGTCATGAAGCGCAAAATGTGACTGACTTTTCGTGATCCCAAAGATGTGACCCGCTTACCTCTCTCGTGTTACATCAACATAAGAAATAGCAGTGATCTTCCTCCTGAAACAGGCGATTATCTTGTAAATTCCTGTGTGTGTGTGTGTGTGTGTGTGTGTGTGTTACCTTTCGGCCTTCCGCTCGCCCGACTACAAAGGTTTGTTGCAAATAAATTTTTTTTTTTTAAAGAAGGAAGGGAAGTTAACTTTCCGCATAAACTTTTTCTTTTATCTAAACTATGGTTTAATCTTATTACCTTTTATAACTTGGAGATGAACAGGCGTCCAACCTGATATTGCCAAGATCCCAAGATAGGACGCACCAGCCGCTTAGATGATGAAGACGATTGGTATTAGACGCCAGAAGTAAAGGAAATTGTGCAATCTATCACCAGTGAGATACAAGTCAGCGACACAAACAAAACGTCGGTCATGCCACCTTTGTCTGCGTTCCTTTCCTTGTTTTTTGTTGTGTTGAAGTAACAAGGTCAGCGCCCTACCGAAATTTCGAAAAGTACTGGTCCCTCTTAGTTAACGGGAAATTCCCGACTGATGCGTCATCAGATGCCCTACCTTCTGAATCTATACCGTCCTTGCCCATAGTAGCACAAAGGGCTAACACCCGTTGTACTGTATATACGAGCTTGGTACTGTACTGGCGCTCAACTTTCGACCTTGCCTGAAAAAAGAACGTTTCCTAAAAACTTTATATGTCTCTGTTGACCTAAGCTGCTAATTATGTACCTAATTGTTAGTCGACTGTTGTTGGTTACATCTTGAATGCAAAGCCAGAAAGATAAAAGGGAGGGCTCAGTAGTCTGTAAAACTGTCTACACTATCATAAAATGAAAAAACTGGAAGGCCTCATTCCTCAAATACTCTCTCTCTCTCTCTCTCTCTCTCTCTCTCTCTCTCTCTCTCTCTCTCAACACACACAGGTACACACGCATGAAGCGGCAAAGTGGTCCTAGTTCCTGTTAATGAGAAATTCACGACATCTTCTATATAATTTCAAACGGAAGATACTGTACATTGATACACATCTAATTACTGGTTCAAGATGTGGCATTTGCAACTTGTTCTACGAATATATTCGTTAAATTGTGAAAAAGAAACGGAAATACGAACTTATTGTTTTAAAAACGAAATGGTTACAAGGCAATGCTAGTAAAACACTTCTCATGACTATTCAGAATCATGGTCGTTATTTGATCGTATTTCTTTCATTATCTATTAAGCATAAATCAGTCAGAACTAAGGGATATGAACTACTTCCCTTACAGAACAATCTGGGAATGTCACCCAAACACGTTACCTGACCAATATGAAATGTAAGTCATTCACTTACATTCACCTATGTTATTTTAGCTGTACGTTCAGAAAAATTTGGTATTTGGGAAATTTGTCTTAAAAAAGAAGAAATATGAAGTATTATTTCAACCTTTTATCTATGAAATTAGAAAATTAAAACCACTCATTTCCACTTTGTTTTTGTATAACGACATCTGGAAAATGAAAAGATGATACTGGAAACGTTAACAAAATACTTTCCGACCAATAAGGAACACGAAAGTTCATTTTGTTTTGTCATTTATTGTATATATATATATATATATATATATATATATATATATATATATATATATATATATATGTATATATATATATATATATATATATATATATATATATATATATATATATGTATATATATATATACACACACGTACGTGTAGTTAAGGTTTGACCCAACTGTTTCGAAAAGGAATGATGACTTTGAACATTTAAACAGACGACCTCCCTGACCAGCCACAAAATGGAGTCATTCATGACAGCACTCTTGACTATTTGCATTGCACAAATATTCTTGTGGAACGCAGTCTTAAGGCCAATAACTTGCTAAGTAAACCCACAGAAGAGAATGCTCGTGAGAAACAAAAAGAGCAGAAATGAAATGAAAAGAGCAAATTATTAGGTAACCAAACAAACATACGTATAAAGTAATCGTGATATGCAGGTGAACAATAATGAATCCGATGAGACTAACCAACAAATATACTTAATATGCGAGTCGGAAGACTCACGGCAAAGTAGGAAGGCACTTGAAAGAAACGACCAAGAAATGGGATGGACACTGAATATTCATAAAGGCCTTCCTATGTCATTCTGAGTTCCGAAATCAAACATAGTATTCAGTCCAACGCCGAAGAGGAATACGCGACTTATCATTCTTTAAAATCGCATAATGACCTTATCGCCTTCAGAATTTTAGGTTCAAGGATTGTTCCTTTTCTCCAAAAATTCACAAACAGGATCCTTTTTTTCAGTGGGTAAGAATTTATTTTCTTTAAAGGATTTCCAAAGAAATAGTTAATTTGTCACCATAATATTAAGAAGACAAGCCGATTATTTCTACCTATTACTTGTAGAAAAATTAATCCTCTCCCCACGTCTTTCTATCTATCTATCTATCTATATATATATATATATATATATATATATATATATATATATATATATATATATATATATATATATATATGTGTATATATATAATTGTGTTTTGAATTTTTCTGGCTGTATTTCTACTATCCCGCCGTAGTTAATATTAATACACAAGATAGACTCATGACAGTTGAAATATGATATGGGACTGATGGAAAATATGTGAATTCCCTCTCTCTCTTTCTCTCTCTCTATATATATATATATATATATATATATATATATATATATATATATATATATATATATATATATATATATATATATATGAGAGAGAGAGAGAGAGAGAAATTCACATATTTTCTATCAGTCCCATTCCATATTTCAACTGTCAAGAGTCTTTAGCAGAACTCCAGACATACAAATAGAAGAACACAGCTATGCGTTTTAACTTTAAGATGCCAGACGAAATGGAGACAACCAACGCAAGCTGGCAAAGGCAAAATATCCGACACGGAAACGATAGACAACAATGGCCTAATCTAAAAGGGCAGAATCCCGACTATGGCTCAGGTGAGTGGAGAAGGATGAACGAGGGAGGATACGTCACTTGCTGTTACAGGTGTCATAACCAGTATGCAATGCAGGAAGCTCTCTCTTAAACAGAGCGTATAGGACTATGAGCAAAGGTCAACTTATGGCCAGCTCACCATGCGCCGGTCAGTGGCTGGTATTTTGCAGTGCAAGTGATTTGATATATAATGATATCGCCGTAAAATTGTTGCTCCTGATGCACTTCCTATGTGTCTGTGACACCTTTGGTTTCGTAAACCATTTTAAATTATGACGACTTTACCGTAATATGGAAATATGGGTATGAGGACCCACAACCCCTTGTTTGTGCATTCGTATGTTCGTATTTTTCATTTTCACCCTTCCTAGTGTAGGTTACACTTTTGCTTCCGTAAAAAGTGTTCAAATATGTCGACTTTTGTTTATTTTAGAGTCTTACCAAGGATTTATCATGCACTTCCGGCGACGAAGACCATATCAGCCGTGGAGCAAGTTTAAAGAATTTAATCAATCGGCAATTGTTGTTAAAAATCTCTTGTAAGTCTACTTTCTATCTGGCACTCTGACCTTTATATCAGTTTCACTGAAGTTTAGCCAGTCATTCAGTCCACATGAATAGTTGTTTACCTGCTTGGCTCTGCTTTTACCCACCCCTCTTTCCTGAACGCCAAGAGTTGGTGAGATTAACAGTAAGATGTAGTACAGTGGTGATAGTGTCATTCATGATTGGCCAAGATTCGTAAGGTATATCCGGATAAGGGAAAGGTTCGAAATGAATAGTAGAGAGGAATACCTGCTCCTGTATATAAAGGTAAACGTAACAGGGAAGGTGTATGGTAGGATTTCGACTGAGAAAGCAAGAGACGAGATAAGACAATACAAGGAAGATTGTGGTTGTCATGAAACAGGTATGTGAGAAGGTTGGAGGTAAAGGAATAAATAAACTTGTATGTAGCATAAACGACTTTGAAAAACCTTCTGAAAAGTCATTACATATGTACTCTGGCACACAACACAACTACGTTCACTTACCATTGGGATTTGTCCTCATCAGAAGTCTTCCCAAACATCCAGATTTTGATAGCGGGAGTTTTATTGAGTATCAGCTATACGTATATATATATATATATATATATATATATATATATATATATATATATATATATATATATATATATATATATATATATATATATATATATGTATGTATGTATACTGTAACTGGCAAATAAATGAGAGAATTGAAATTTAGCGTTTAGCTCTCCGTCAGAATTTGAACCCGTGGCTTCCGAGTCCAGACAGCTTCACCGAAAACATTACTGGAGATGACAATTTAGGTTATAACCTACAGACCTGCAGTAACTCAGTCATCCATTTGTAAATGAGACAGTTTGCTGACAAGCTTCTTACAGAGACAGAAAATGAGGTAATAGATAATGCTAGCATTCTTTTAGGAGCGGATGATATCACGCCGTTGAATGTTGCAGTAAAGATTTTTTGGGCGAGGTATTCCTTCCAAGTATTCAGATACAGTACTCTCTATGGTGTTATGCTAGCAGGTAACATGCAGCGAAAATTGAGCAATGTGGATCATTTGCCTCCATTGAAGAAGTCTCTGGGCAATGAGTCCCTGAGAGTCAAAACAGATCTGAATGTGCTTCCATGTGCCTGTTCGCAACTTATACTGAAAAGTAAGTCATTTGGTTGTGGGAATTTATGTTCTAATAATATAGTACGTAAAGATATATTGGTTGACATTTGAGATTTCGAGGATACGGAAGAACAGTAGGCTACTCTAATAGGTGCTCAGAATCGACCAGTGCACAATGTTCTTTGCGTTCGGTCGATTTTATTGACGTTCAAATTAAACCATTTCAGGCACATTTGATTCAGATTACCAACAATAATAAACTTTCACCGCCAGAAGTGAATGACAA